>NC_081528.1:28571644-28754144 GCF_030273125.1 Centropristis striata | reverse complement strand
TAAATTAGCCGCTACCTTAAAGAGAACTTAACAGACGGCACTGTCGGTATCGATACTGCTACAAATGAGTATCCAATTCAATGTTAATTTTTAGCATTGATTAGTATCCGAGTATCAATTTTTTTGACAACCCTAGTGTGAATAGGGCTGAATGTGTGGATACATGAGAATACACAGCTTCAGTTATAAAACTTGTTTTTTTAAAGGTGAAGCCAACAAGTGGCCCACCGTGTTTATATTGAATTAATGCCCAGTAATATTTAGTATAAGTATAGTTGTATTTTTAATTGAGCCATTGTATATCAAAGGAGTGATGCTGCTATCCCTCTCCCCTAGAATCCCTCTCCAGTCACCCGAAAAACATATAAAAAATAAATCCCACAGCATTCGAGTTCTGTCAACCAACACTACGAGGAATCTAATGAGCCCTCTTGAGGATACGACCACCCCACCCCACACCCGTTGGATTATCTTCAGTGATTGGCGAGCCACTGTTAGTCTGTTGAATGCTGCTCTGTGGTATCTCAGGGAGAGCTCTGTGTGAGAAATCAGATCAAAATCACATTACCAAACCCTCCCTCTGCTGCAGAATGAATGTACACTACAGCCACACAGTCGCTTTGCATCAGCAGTTGTCGATGACACTGGAAGGGAAAATGTATTTTCTTTTTTTCAGCTCGGACCTGAATCACAATGTCAGCCTCAGTCAGGTTTTTACTTTCAACCAAGCTCCAGAGAGACCTTTTCATTACACACATAATCAAAGTGTGAACATATTTCACTCGGTCAGTGAAGACACTCAGCCTTAATGTTTGCTTTTCATTTTCCATGTAGCATTTGGTTGCAGTCGATAGAACCTTTTAAATAAATGCATATTTAAACCCAATGACACTTATTAAAAATGAGTGGAAGGACTCACATGCGCCTCCTCTACTGCTGTACCTGCAATGATCCTCTCGTGGCAACAGAGGAGGGTGATAACATTTACATGCTGTAAGGCTGCTGCTGATGGTCCTTTGGAGTTAAAGGGAGCTGATATGAATAACAAAACACACAACAGAAACACTTAGACAGCCAGTGGGCTGAGCAATTCAGAAAACTGACATATCCTATTAAAGGATGTCAAGTAGAAAATCCACTGACACTTCAACTGTTAACAGCTACATACAATAAATGTGTGCTTTTATTTCCAATAAATAACACTTTTATTCGAATAACTGGCCATTCTACACACAAAACTACAGAAACACAATGACTGAAAGATATGGCTGCAACATTGGTGAAAGCTTGTCATGAGATATGCACAGTGGCTTCAACTTAGAATAGTTTTTTATTGTTATCTATTAACCTCGTTTATTTTATTGATTGCAATTTTGATTGATTAACAGGAGGGAAAACTTTAAAAATGACCCAAGGTGACATTTTTAAATAGCTCATTTTCAGTCAAAAACTATCCGCTGACAAAAAGATGAACAACAAATCCCATCACAGATGCTGAAGATAAGGAAAGTTTGGCATCTTTTCCTGAAAAGCTTTTAATTTATGCCAATTATTTTTCTGTCGACTGACAAATCGATGAATTTACCAATTTTTTCAGCTCCAGTGGAGAGATTGAGTCACTGCTGTAGCATAGAAGTTGACAAAAGAAGCTGCTGTTTATGTGCCACTACTTTGAAAAACAACAAATTAGAAACAGCATTTGCCGTACAAATGTGAGCTGCTGAGAGTTACACTAAAGTCGGTAATTACAGTGGTTTAAACAGATGCTCGAAAAGAAAAAAAAAATGAGACTGATGTTGCAGATGTCATATGCAAACTAAACCATGCAATCGCAGCAGCTGCAAATGAGTCTCTTTCTTTTTCCTGTCGGCACGGTGAAATAAGTGGTGTTTAACAAGCACAGTGGAGCTCTGTGTGCTGAGACCTCACATTCTTCTGTTGTATGACATCCGTGTTCTTTCTTTTTCTCTCTTTCTTCTACCAGATTTCATCCTGTATCAACCACTTAAAAAGTACATAGCTTTACCTTTAAACTGCAGCTTCAAAATCATTTGATGCTGTGCTGACTTGGGAGAACGGAGCCTCTGTAATTCACTCTGTGCGCCCTGAACGCCTGTTCCTGCACAATGTAACTTTGATGAGCATTCATGATCTCCAGGGCCGGGTGGCTCTTTACCACTTACACACCACCAGCTATGGTATGTCGCAGACTGTGTCATGATGTGTCTTCCTCACACATTTGTGTTTATAGACAGCATCATCAGTGCAGATAAGTGGAAGAAGGAAAACCCTCCAATAAATCAGGTTAATAGAAAGAAAAAGGGGGTTTAGTACAATGCATACACACAGAGCCACCAATAATAAATATTTACCTCACCAAAACAAATTGAGGTCTCATTGCACTTAAATGGTTATAAGAAGATTTCCGAGCAGAAAAGAAAAAAATTGACGTCCCTTACAGCCAAATCTATCCTGCTCTGACTCAACAGGCAGTGAGAGCAGCTCTGGTATTTTACCCTGATCAATAATAAATAAACATGGCCAGTCACTTCTGTTCTTCAGATTAAGGAGAGAGGTGTGTGTAAAATGCTAAATATGTATTGCCTGGGAGAGCTTGCTGCTGGAAAAATAACCACTTCCCTCTCAATCTTATTGCCTTATTATGGCAAACACATTTTCTCTTCATTTTGAATGATGCTCGTTTTGATGCAATGTGCCTACACTCTATGAAGCAGACAATATCATTCGATGTATCATAGCTGCATGTAAATCAATGGGGTGGACTTTACAAGCTTACTTTAGCTTTAGATGCTCTCATAAAAGCTACCCACTGCTGTGTACAAGCACTATGTTAAAGGCAAATGGATTCACTAATTTAATCTTAAAACATTTTGTCACTCATCCAATGATCTTTGCTGTTCTGTGTGGAGTTCCTATCCATTTACATTTATTGAGTTGTTTACTGCGATTCACCTGCCATGTGACTTTAAGAACGTCTATGTCACTCACAACCATCACACACAGGTGACAGAGTCATGTCAGGACAAGACATTTCCTCATGTCAAAGTTGCACCAATAAATCTTTCTACATCAGATGGGAAACCAGGCCATGACATTTTTTAGCAGATAACCTTTCACTGACAGATGTGCCAACCTTAACTCAAGTTATCTGGGAGATATTTATTTTTGTATGATAAAAAAAAAGTCACTGGGTCAAGATTTTCTAAAATTCAGCCTTTATTTGTATTTTTCTCTCTGGGGTTGGTAATGTTAGTCTTTGGTCCAGGATAAAGATATCTTGACCAATCTCATGGATTGTCATTAACATTTTGCACAGAAATTCATGGCCCCCAAGAAGATAAATCATGCTGGCCTTGGTGATGCCTTTTCATTAGTCATAACCTGAAATAGAAATCATCTCTACAGGTTTTAATAGTTCATTTTTGACTAGATAAATCATTTTTATTTTCTCATAGGATATACATTTATATACATATTTAGGGGAGCACCGATCGATCGGCGCCGATTTCCTTAATTCTGCGGGTTCAGCCAATTCTTTTATGTCAAACCGATCTTATCTAGCATCTTATCTACCTCGATAATAACACCCCACAGGCGAAACAATGCTCCCAATTTTGTAGCTAAATTTAGCAACTTTTCAGACCCCTTTAGCAACTACTTTTCAAGAAAGCCACTGGAGACAAATCTAGCGACTCCTTACTCTTCTTAAGAGCCACCGTTAGCGGCAGTTAGCTACAGTTAGCTCTGAGGTGTTCACTTAGCGATCTGTTTGTTTACAACAAGAACCGGACACTCTGTGCGCAGTTAGCGAAGCCGGTTAATTCACAATCACTATGTCTGTGATCAGCAGAGGCTGTGCTTAATTAGCCATGCTGCTTTGAGCTGCTGATGTTGTGCACAGTTAGCGACGGGGAAAACCAAACGTCACCTCCAGAGTCTCTAAATCCCTCTGGGGGCTAACTTGTCCCGCCGTGGAAAACTCTGTTGGTTTCTTCTTCTACAGCTTGGCATCTAGTCCGCCACACTATCATGAAATGCTGCGCTGCCCCCGTGCGGAAAGCACCAGTAATCCAACTTTTTTCCTTCCAGATATGATGAACTATTCCCTAGTTGTCTGTATGTTGTACTATAGCGAAACCAAAAACTCAGGACACTTTATGGTTGCCGTCCTTTTGTTAGTTTGTCCTGTAAATTGTTGCTATTTATTTTAAGTTTACAGTATTTTATTAACTACCTCAGACATTGTGATTTTCTTTATTTGTTAAAGAAAAATACTGCTGTGTTATTGTTTTTCAATAAAATAGGATTCAAACATTGAAGATTCAGCTGTGAGTTATAAAAAAAAAATCGGTGATGGGCCAGAAAATTTCAATCGGTGCACCCCTAATATATATCTATATATATATATATATATATATATATATATATATATATATAGATATAAAGTGATCTGTTTCATTCTGAAGTCAGCTTTTTCAAAACCAACATGGCTCAGTTCAAAATTTTGTTTCAATTTTGTTTCAAAACAAAACTTCTCATCTCTTCTCTGACATGATTTTGACATCAGATGATTTGCTACCACTACACTTTTCCATGTATTCCTGCTCTTTAGAAACCACACATGCAGATAACAGTTATAATGAAAAGGGAAGAGGACTGTATCTAGTCCCAAATTGGACACTGTCTCCATCATGTTCTTATCGGACATGCTGCAGTGATTGCCAGTCAGCATCGGGGACATTTTATAACCAAGAAGTCACACTTCAAAATACAGTCCTTCGAGCAGAACAGTATCCTTTCTGACCCCCTTTGGTTCCCAGTGAAATGTCTTAAAAAGTATTGGCTACATTATGCTACAGTGTGGTACTGACATATTCAGTATATATCCCCTATGATGTGTGCTAACTTTGCTGATTGCCTCACTTTTCCTCAAGCACTATCGTCAGGGCAAGATTTCCATCTGACAAATACATTGTTTTAAAGACAAATACCTGCAAAACTAATGAGAGTCCCATCAGCCTCAGCTGTACGTTATGTTTATGAAAAATTGTTATAGCAAATGCTAACATGGTGAGACGCTAAACTAAGACAGTAAACATAGCAGACATGTTTTGCATTCTACCCAAGGGGCAACCTCTGGGTGTGAAAAGTGAAGACAGTGCAGAAAAACCTTAAACTTCGTTCAGCAGTGACCCGTAAACAGCAGTAGACATTCTTCCAATGAGTTTATTGTGTCAATCACTAGTTTCAAGTCTTCTTCAAGACATCATGGTATTCATTTAGTAAATGATGGTCCCGTTTAGAGTCAAATAGATGAAAAAACAGAGTATGTTTTAGGGTGTGGCTACCTTGTGTTTGACAAGTTGTTACCATGGCACACTGTGTTTTTATATCTTCGAAATTTCACCCTTCTACAGTGAAAATAAGAAAAATTAATTGCAACCTTGCAATGCACGCACGCACGCACGCTGGAACAGGTGTGTATTGTTATGCTCATTCATCCCCCTCTTGTTGTTAATTGTGGACAGAATGAGTCGGGTGCAGAGGGAGCTGGCTGACAGAATAAATCAGAAATCGGGGTTTGGTCAATAAGCAGAGTAATGAAAAACACAACTGTCATCATCACAGCAGGTATTATAACCATAATTATAGAGCTGACACAAGTGGTAATCAGAATGCAGATAGTAGAGTAATTTAATTTCTCTTTATTGTTCCGTCTTTATCAGAACAAATGACTCTGTTTAGTAAGATACTGGCTGCATTTTATGGATAATGAATGACAAACTTCAGTGAATGACATGTTTTTCTCAAATGGATTCAACAGCAGCCAAAATTACTATTCAGTAAACATCAGTGGTGGTTGAGCAGAAAATTTGATAAGGCCCACCTGTCACACAGTCGATAACTGAAGAATATTATTTTGAATGCCTCAGTTATAGGATGTCCATCTGCTTCATTTTTCAGTCTTTATCTCTGATTATACACTGTGACTGATTCAAGATTATAAAGTCTTCTGATTGGCTTGCTGAGTTACACTGGAGCCGCACAGATCTGTTGGACTCAGCTTCTCTTTAGTTGATTAACCAACCTGATGTTGATTAAAACATAATGTTACTTGACTTAAATAAGTCCTTCCCATGTGGCATGCATTATAGGTGTGTATAGAGCCATTAAGTTTTAACAATCAATACAGGTTTCATGCAAAAATCTAAATATGCATGATATGTAAATAGTGAAGTTAGGAATAAAATGAAAGTTTACTAATTGCCCTAGCAAACGGATTATTGTGACACAAAAGTAACAGAAAATTAATTAGCAAAATTACCAATTTTAATAATCAAATAATTATTTAGGCTTTTTTTTGTTGTTGAATGTACAGGTTCCAGCTTCTAAATTTGGGAATATCCATTGTTTTCCTAAAGTTTTATTGTGATGATTAACTAAGTAATTCAGAATTTTTTGGACAACATTATTTGAAAGTGGAATCCATAATGGCCTTTTTTCACTATTTAAAATAAATATCATGTGTGTATTATAGTTTTTCTCAGTTGCTAAAACACTAAAACCCATTGGCTGAACAAAGTTTGCAGTTGTTGTCAATACCTTAAACCATTTCATATGGTAAAACACAATTTGCAGAACTCTAAACAAATTCTCATCCTCAAAACACATTCTGCACTCTAATGTACATGTCATTGATTAAACACAACCACACAAAATTGATTTCACTTGTTTCAAATCACGTGACAAAACCAATATAAGCCAGTTCAGAGAGCAAACAGGTTGTTGAAGGTGGGATGGAGAGAGTCAAACAATGGATGGAAGAAACAATGTGAAAGGACAAGGACGAGGACGAGTCCGTATGCGAGGTGGGCGACGAGGAGGAGGACAAGAAAAAGGAAGACAAAGAGTAGAAATATCTGATGAAATTCGAGCAACATCATTGACCATTTTTTTTGTCCATGGACTGACAATGAGGGAAGCAGGACCCAATTTGAGCCCATTTTCTGTGTCCACGTAAGGACATTCAGAGAATAGAACAGATACAGAATATTACTGTATTTTTGTAATTGCAAATTTACTGGACTACACTACATGCAGCTGTTTCAATAGACATTTTCAAAGTTCATCACTGTATGTATTGTACTGCATGAATATTTTTTTTTTTATTATTATTATTTTTTTGTAACTGCACATTTACTTTTTGTAGAATTGCAAGGCTGCCACATGCAGGTGGAAGGACAGCTATATTCACTCTGGAGCAAGAGGCCGTTGGCAGGGTCCTTCAAAAAAATCTAATATGAAATCCAGGAACGAGTGATACAAGACAATTTCTGGTCAGTTTTGAGCTACTATGATATACCATGTTTTCACTCATCAAAAGACAATGATTGGAAAATATGAAATTCGTTTTGAGATTAAAAATGTACTTCTCCCTGAGAACTATATGTTTTGAACAACATGTTTCTATTTTTTGGTGTATTGTTTACTGCTTTATAGTGTTTTTAATTTTGATCGCTTTGTATATGATTTGAGAGCAGTGTTTTGAGGTTGTCAGAGGTTTTGTAAATAGAGCTTGAAGCTGAGGTTTTGTGTTTAATGTTTTCAGAAAATGGAGCAAGGTTTCGGTAATTGTGTTTTAGCAATTGAACTGTAACTGAGATAATAACAGCTTCATTGATAACAAGATAATCAACAGTTGTAGCCCTAAACTTCATCAATACTATGAGGAGGACATGCAAGTGGTGGTATAGTTACTGTGCATACACATGATTAAGAGGAGAGGAGAGTGCAGTATAAAATAGCAGAGGAAAAAAAGGGAAGAAAGAAGAAAGGAGAAGAGAAGAGAAGGGAAGATGAGAGAAGAGAAGAGAAGCTACACAAGCCATATTCTCAGGAGTGCTCTTGTTAAAATGTAGATAAAACAATGAATGCTGCGTTTCCTCTCTAGATGACAGAAGTTTTGTCCAGATTGCAGCATGCTGGAGGCAAACACAAACACAGCGGGAGAGAGAGAGACGAATGCATGAGAAGAGGAGATGACAAGAAATGAGGGTTGTGGCTGTGGAGGTTAATGAATAAAGAAATGACAACACAAAAAAATTGCATGATGCAAACCAGCCCATGTCCCACTGGCTCTCTGATAAGTGTGGATGTGGTTTCTGACCAGGGACAGAAAATCACCAGCAACACTCAGGCTGCAGGCCAAACAGCTAATAGGCTGTAACCTGCTTATCAGTGTGCTGCACTGTCTGCGGCCCAGAGGACACACACACACCAGCATGCACACCCGGACACGCAAGAGAAATGAGTGACAGAACTGAATTTATGATTTCATGAGTATGTGTGGGTCAGGGCAGTGTAGTTCATTAGACCAAACACTGTTTCCATTTTCATCTAAAATATGAATCTAAACTTGATCAACCAGCCAAAACTATTGCTACAATTAGAAAAACCCTGTGTATTGGTGGTCTAGAGATAGACGCGAATGGGGACCGTAAAGATACCCCTCCCTCATTACCACCACTGAGATGCAGTTAAAGCACACAGTTTTCTGTATTGAGCATAAAATGAGCCATTGACCATATGCACCATCACACAGCTGGACTGGATGGATCTCATGCTTGCTTTTCTAATTCATTCTGCAGGACTTTTCACTTCAAGCAGAGTCATTTAAATGTCACAATCTAGACTGGTAAAACACACACACACACACACACACACACACACACACACACACACACACACACACACACACACACACACACACACACACACACACACACACACACACACACACACACACACACACACACACACATTCTTGTACTTCTATCTTTGTAAGGGCCCTCATTGGTGAATTACCTAACCCTTAACCTAACCTTCACCATCACAACTAAATGCCCAACCCTAACCCTTACATGAACCTAATTGTAACCTTAACCATAAAACAAAGTCTGAACTGTCAAACAAGCCTTTAAAGAAGTGAGGACTGACCAAAATGTCCTCACTTCACAAAAATGTCCTCACTCTGTTGGTTAAAAATGTGTTTTGGTCCTCACTATGTAGGAAGTACAAGAACACACACACACACACACACACACACACACACACACACACAGGGTGATAGTGTTCTCAACTTAGGACAAAAATGACTCTAACATGGTACTTTGGAACTTCACAGTCACTGAAATAAATTCCATTATTCTTCCTGTCACAGTTTCTATAAAAGAGTCAGACAGTGGCAAAGTGAAAGTGAAAGAGAGAGTAAGAGAATAGAAGAATATGAAGACATGACAGAGAACGGGAGAAAGCAAAGAAAAAGGAAAACATGCCTTTAAGAGAACATGACCGTGAAACAAAAAGTAGAAAAAGAAAGTGGAGGGAGAGCTGCAAGACAGAAGACTCCACAATGATGCAATGTGAAGAAGAAGCACAACAAACTCTCCTGCTCCTCTTTTCTTTCCTTATATTCCATCACTCTCATTAGTTTTCCCCACATTGTAGCTGCTAATTCCCCTCCTTGCTCCCTCCTCCACTCTTTATATTTAGATAGGATTCGTACATATGGGGTGAGTTGCAACAACACACACGCGCAATTATCCATGAATCATTACTGACTTAAGTCTATCTGCTTCTATTTTACTGCTAGAGAACATAAAAAGCACACATTACAGTAATAAGCAGACCTATTACCAGAATAGTTGGAGGAAAAACAGGAGGTTATCTGCAGACATGGCATTAAAACTGCATGAAGTGATGGCAACACAAATCAATGTTTAATTGCACATCAGCATGACTAAAAATACTTTTCCTCTTTTGTCTACTTATACAGTATAATCATTATTTTCAAGATGCCCAGTAAGGACAAACATTACTCCTCTTTACAGTAAATATACATATATTTACTGTAACACTGGTCTAATGATGTCCCCTTTGTCTCCATTTAGTTCTCTTGTTTCTATTTATCTTCATTTTAATTCCCTAACTTCTCTGTCGTTCATCTTATTTACTGTTATGGTGATTTATTGGCACTCTTGAAATAGAGTCTTTTAGTCACAGCATTAGGAATAATTTCTACTGCTAATTAATTATCTGATCTTAATGGACGATGGTAAATAGAGATTTCACTGTCAAGAGTTAATGTCTTTGTCTTGTCTTTATGTCTTTTCTGCTCTCAATTTCTCTCTCTCTCTCTCTCTCTCTTTTCTTTTCCCTCACCTAAAGCAAGCAATCTCAGACTGGGTTTAATATTATCTTTAAATAACAGACTAGCAGGGAATGAAAAAAGAGCTTATCAAGGTGCAAAGTCATCTCTAACTGATTACTTTTGCAGCTTCTTATCCTGCACGTTAAATATAAGGTAATAATGTACTTCCGTATCCACAGAAGGATGTAACACGCTTTATCCTGCAAGTCTGTTTCGCTTAGTGAGCCAAAGTTTCATTTTTGCATGCTGAAAAAGCTCACTGTATCCTGCAGTGTGAACCTGCACATTCTCTACGGGAGACTAATTAACCTGATATGATATGCAGAGTGATCATGATGGCTGACAAGTTACTGTGAGAGAATAATGATGAATTGTGTGCACCGTTACTCTTTTCCAAAATCTTGTTCTGCTACAGTCGATTGTTGTGTGGCAAAGATTGAGCTTCTGTAAACCCATTGACATCAGAATGCACTGTATGGAACTTTATAGCAGTGCAGTAGCTTTAACAAGATTTTTACACCATCCTTCTGTATCCTGCACTCACTGCCTGGTGCCTTAACTAATAAAATGATAGTGGTTAGAAAATCAGAAAAAGAAAAATCAGTACCAAACTCAGTGGAGAACTACCTGGAGTTGTGTGATGCTTACAGATGGTTTTCTGCTCATGTATTATCCATACACATACAGTACATTTTGGGTTGGACATACTGAGCACAGATGTTGCAGACTGTACAAATGTAGTACTTCAAATACAAGTGTGTAACTGTACAGTAGAAAGCACAAGTAGCTCAACATAATCGTGAGAAATGATTCAAACTAAAAAAATAATAAAGAAATGAATGCACTGATAGCATGGGAAATGTGCTAATGAAACAATTTAAGTTTTAGTATGAAACTTTTGTTCAGTCATTTAGATATTTAACACATAGAGAACATTACATCAGTCTTTTGAGGGAGGTGACAGTTCTTAGGTTACTTAACCCTCCACATAATCATTGAGCACTATCTTCTGCATATCATTGGATAAATGAAGACGTCAGTCGTGCTGGAATGTAAGTTAATGGAATGACATTTTATTACGTTGACGGATTATTTTGTTTGCATGCACACACAAGAAAGAAGACATTGTGTGAATATGCGTGAACAAGTGAATATGCGTGAGTAAACTTCTTTAATTTTTTTATTTCTGTTTTGCTTATTTAAGGTTTGTCTTGTTGTTGGTACAGATATTTATAATTCCCAGAAAATGTATCCTACTGATCCCTATTGCTATTGGGTGGATTGCTATGTGGTTTGGTAAAGACATTCTTGGTCTCCAGAGGATGAATTGTAATAATTTTGATCTTTCACTTTTATCTGGAAAAAAATTGATTTTGTCCAATACTTGATTTTTGACCATATTGCTGCAAGAACTATGACATTCCTATCAGCCCTAGATTTAATTACTGTGAACTGAGAGTGTCACACATCTCCAAATTACCTTTTGATTTTGATTATCTAAAGTGGAAGCTAATTTCAATCAATTTTTGATTTAGAATTTGAATCGGGACACCGCTACTGTTTAGTGCATATAGAAAATGTTTGCATGCTCACATGTTCAACCAACATAGTGGATATGGTACACAATGTGTCCATCAACATGCTGGCATAATTTTGTAATTTTGTGTTACCATGCCAGCATCACATAGTGTGCAGCCTCACACTAGTAAGAATCTTGGTCTTCTTCTTCTATTAAAAGTATAATATAGCTATGAGTGCTGCTTGTTTTACGATTCTTCTCTGAAATATTTATATTTTAAAAAATCACTCAATAAAGTCCACATCTTCACAAAGAAGTGTTGCAAATTACTCCCTGTGTCTTGCCCCCACCAGGGTGGTGAGAAACTTAGGTGTGATGATTGATGACCAACTCACCTTTTCCAGTCATGTCGCCTCAGTTACCCGGTCATGCCGCTTTCTACTTTACAACATCAGAAAAATCAGACCTTATCTAACTCAACATGCCACTCAACTCTTGACACAAGCTGTTGTCATCTCAAAACTTGACTACTGTAATGCCCTCCTGACAGGCCTGCCAGCCTGCACAACAAAACTGCTTCAGATGATCCAGAACGGTCACAAAAGGTCACATGTCACACCGCTGCTCATTGAGCTCCACTGGCTACCTGTTGCAGCCCGCATCAAATTCAAATCTCTACTGCTGGCCTACAAAGTTGTCTCCGGTACTGCTCCTACCTACCTGAACGCCCTGATTCAGACATATGCTACCTCACGGCTGATGCGCTCTTCCAATGAAAGGCGCCTGGCTCTGCCCCCCGTTGGTCCAAGGCAGTCCAGACTCTTTGCATTTCTTGTTCCCCGCTGGTAGAACACACTACCAGTTCCTACCAGAGCAGGGGCGTCCCTGTCTACCTTTAAAAAACTCCTGAAGACCCAGCTCTTCAGAGAGCATCTTCTTTCCTAGCACCACACGATAATTCTACTCCTCAAAGAATTGTCACTAGCACTTATTGATGCACTAATAGCTCTTTTTGCACTATACCGTCATTGTTTGCTTTTATTCTTCCTGTAAGTCGCTTTGGATAAAAGCAGCTGCTAAATGACTAAATGTAAATGTAAATGTAAATGTAAATGTAAATTAAGTAATTAAGGCACAGGAAGCTGTAGCTCCTTCAAAGAAAAAGCCTTCAAACATCGGGTCAGACCAAAGCTTTAATTGTGAGGTAGAAAATGATTCAGCTGCCAAATCAACTAAATAGATCATGAACACAGAGAGGATGCTGACAAAAACGTCCTGACTCCACTGGTAACCTGGTGTAAAAAATGCCAAGTTGATGGATTTCATTCAAACCCATAACAGGAAGTGAAACATATCCCAATAAGGCTACCTGACAGCTCTGATAGATACAAACATGCAGCCAAGCACACGAGAATTACAGGTCAAACAACAAGGTGACATGTTAGATACTGATTGGCCTTGAGGGACCTGAATCCTTCCATGGGGATGACATGTTGGCTATTACAGTTTTGTGGTGTGTCCTTGGACAGAAGAGGAGAGGAGAGGAGAGGAGAGGAGAGGAGAGGAGAGGAGAGGAGAGGAGGAGTCTCATAGGAATTATGTTTTGATTTACGGCTTTAATTAGAGGCTCATTTGAGTCACTGTGAGAGGGGGTTGTGATAAAAGATACAGAACTCCAATCAAAACCCTTGATTCCTCTCTTGGACTCTCACTGATGAAAGGATTCAGAAGTCAGGCACGACCAGGGAATGACTGGTCAGTGTGCAGTGTGTGTGTGTGTGTGTGTGTGTGTGTGTGTGTGTGTGTATATATGTGTACTGATGTTTTCGAACTGCACACAGTGGCCTTTATACTGGTAATTCAAGCAACTCCTCTGCCACGAACAAAGCAATGCATGCTGCACACAGACAAGTATGTATAGTGAGCACATGCAGGACAGCAGCTTTGAATATTTTATCTTCTGTGTGCTGCTTTCCACACCAAAGGAAGCAGGGGCAATTTACCTCTGACACAAACACAGTTTGCAGAGTCAGCAACACACACACATGCACACACACTTGCTCATTGTTTACAGCTCGAGCTATCTGGCATACATGCAATAGTGAGGGGTACAGAGTAGACAAGAAAGTGAGTTTATTGAGAATTGCTGTTGAGTTAGCAACTACAGTGCAATCAATGCAGAAAGGGGAGAAAACACACACAACCACACTATGACTTTAAAAAAAACATATATATAACATAAGTTTCGCAGATTTCTCAGTTATATGTGAAACTAAATGAGGGGTTTTCAAAGCTTTGATGATTGAATGCCAATTTACTGAGCCAGCATCTTACTGAAGGCTGCACAGGAAAAGTGCGCAAATAAAACTAAATAGAGAAAAAATACATAGCTGTGTAAAGAAAAATAGAATGCTTCACATTCAGAACGAGTATATATTTCCACAAAACAAAGGTTTCACAGTTTGTGCATTAGATATATTGTCTTTGTACTGTATTTAATTTAATGTAGGTCACAAAGGATTTGCAAATCATTGCATTCTGTTTATAGTATTTTTTTTCACAGCACCAAAACTTCTTTGGAATCAGGGTCATCGATGCAATGCACAGAGAAATGTCTGCAGGTTTCTTCAGAGTATCTAAACAACAATATAGATCTGTCCATGGTGCTGAAATGCACTGGCCGGAAAATTACAGTAAGATATGGAGATATAATAACGCATGCATGATTATGATATAATGGAATAGAATCCAACTTGCTAAAACTAATTACTAATATACAGGCCACCTGATTAAAAAACTTCTAATTTGGTCGAGTTTAAAAAGCTATTACAGGACTATGAAGGCTTTATATGGTTAAGTTACGCTTTACGCTACATAAATCACAACTCAACTGTGATCTGCTTTACAGACCTCCACATTAAACTCTCCAGACAAACTGCATCATCTCGGCAGTTTCACTTCCACTTTAACCCTTTCACTGACAACAATATAGCAGAAGGTAACATGCTTTTGGAAAATTAAAGACTACAATGATCCAATTTGGCACATCTCTCTTTCATCCTCATCTTCACGCCCAACTTTCTTTTCTCTAGACTCCTTTCTAGAACCTTTATCACTTGCCTTCTCTTCTTCTTCTATTTATGTCTCACTACAGACAAAAAAAAGAAATATAAAAAAAACACAGAAATCCTCTGAATTATTGAAAAAGACATGGTTCCTCTCTCTCTCTCTGTAACATACAAACACACACACACAAACACACACTGACATAACCACAGGAAACTTGAATGCTTGCCTTCGGGGGATAAAAGCAGATAATGACCAATTCAATCTGACATGGTTCTAGAGAGCGTACACATCAGAGAGAGACCGCGAGAGGCGGGAGGTAAAGGTGAAAAGACCAAGGAAAAAGAAAAAGAAAGTCACTGCAGGATATGAGCAGAGGGAGAAAGATTCAACAGGAAGAGGACAGAAACAGAGGGATGAAAAGACGGAAACGACTGGAGACTGAGGAGACACTTGAAAGACAAACAAGAACAGTTTGAGTGAGATGTCAATGGGAAACCTCCAGTATTACAACAAGGCAAAATGTACTTTTGGATATGTAATGTTGTTCAAATGCTCATTTTAAGTCTGGATTCCCACCAATTGCAAATTACTACTCTTAAAGCTGCAAAATTAATCCGGCTTTGGCAATAATATTTCCACGATTGGGAATAGACAAAATTAAACTAGTGAAGAGTATAATATGAGGCGTTTGGCATAATAATGTAAATGGATAAAACAACACAAGTAGGTGAAAATAAGCTTGATTAAATTATTTGTACATTTTTAAGATAAACTGAGAATAATATTCAGCAAAAACATTTTTTTTCCCCTAGATGCAGAAATACACAACAATTAGGGTCTGAAACCTAAGCCTGCCAACACTGACTCAATATGTGAGCAGCAGGAACATGATAGAGATATGGGCATCATTTCTGCTGGGTATTAAGGGAGCTCGACAGCAACAGTTGTCAGGATGCCATTGACAATCATTTTAAGAAATTGGCAACCAATTATAAGCCTTAGTTAGTTGTGTTCAACTGAGACATCAGTGGAAACCACTAAATTTTATTTGATTATTGTAATATGCTACATTTTTATGATTAAGCTGACAACAGCTTATTAGGCTGATAACATAGTGTCTTAATTACTCAAAATATAAGTCGACTAAAATGGGCAACCATATTTTTAGTTCTGGCAACCAAAAGCTGATGCCTGGTTCTCTTCTGTTTTAGTAAAACCTTACTTTTGCCCCCTAATTTTTTACAACTTAACTACACTTAAATAACTGTAAGCATTGAGCTGAAATAAATGTTAACGAGATAACATTAATGTATATACATATATAAATAATGTATTTTCTTTTTGGAAGAATCTCTGACTTCTGAAACCAAACCTTTGCTCTTAAAGGCAGGCAAATGATGGAATAACAGCAAGTGAGCTCTCTGAATAAATAGTAACAGAACTGGTATAGAAATAAGTATTATGGACAGTGAAGGTGAAGCTATAGATGATACTCTATGTATCTATCCAACTATATGGAAATGTATTGCTGAAATGACCGAGGACAGCTAAGTGCACATTTACATTCTGTATGTATGGTAAATGTCATTGGTCTGGTAAATGATGCACGTAGCAGTTCTTGTCTGGGCTGCTATGGTTCATCTCCAATCATAATGCTCATCTCTGGATTCACGAGCTATAAAACATATATCAGAACAAGACAGAGCTGACACTGGCACATGGAGAGAAATAGAATGATGAGAGGAAAGCATCAAACACACACATAGATATTCCACATATGATTTAGCATTTACATGCTTAACCTCTTATGCAAAAATATATAACATGCACAAGTGTGCACCCATACATATTTATTTTTGATCATATCAATCCAGTCAGCCGTGTTGCACTGCTCACTGCTGCTGCACTGAGAGTCCTTTGGCTTTTCTCTTAGACATGTGCAGTACGTCGAAAAGATGCTTGATTACACTACTGAACTCATAAAATTATATAATTCACATCAGTCCTGTCAAAACGATAGCAGTGATCCTATAAAGTACAGTCACAGATGATATAACTGGCTGCCTGTCATTATTAGCATAATGCAATTTTTTTTCCTATAATAAGTTACAGCAGTCTGATGAAATACAGCATGAAAGAAGTGCAGTCAGGACATTATCAGTACTGCAGTATTGCATGCTGGGTAATGATGATAAATGATTCAGGGAATCAAGCTCTATTAGCCTTTTTGTTTAATATTCCTCACTGCTAAGTGTGTTAAGAATGTGAGAATGTGTTAAAATTGCATTATGGAAAGGTTGGTTAAAATTTCTGTGGGGTCATTTACTTTCCTTAGTAATTATTTGTCAAAAGTAGCACAAAGCTGAAAGCTACTCAGGTCTCAAGCACCGACCAGTACATGTTGAGACAAGCCCATATGTACAATGAAGCTACTTCATCCATTGCCATTTGTCATTATGTGAAAATGTCTGGTGAGAAACGGCCAATTACTCAAGAACTATATGACTGTATACTGCATTGTAAATTCTGACTATTAAGAGATCTGTGATGTAAGGAGAATTAAGTGAGCTGCGATGACTCTTTACTCAATGTGTGTCCGTCAAGCTGTTCTCATTCACCACTTATAAGTATATCTACGAAAAGGACTTTACCCGGGAGACTGGTGTTCATGTCCCCTTTTGAAATTAAAAGTCAGTGTTGTTATTTTAAGTACACCTGTAAATTAACTTCCATACACAAATACATTTATTTTCACTCAAACACTAAACCTAACTGTGCAGTTATAGTCAAAATTAATGACATGTTCAAAACAGCAACTATCACGTGTTTTAAACAGTGATCGTGGGACTAACTTACAACGCTAAACAGCTGTCATTTTTTGCTAAAAAAATATTTCATAAGATGTCATATGATGTTCTCCTCCAGTCTACACTGTCAGATATTACTATTTCTGGCTGAAAGAGAAGGAGTGACATAGAAAAACAGAAACTGAGAAAAAATAATTAACACAACGCAAGAAATGCATGTTGCAAGGAAGAAGAGGCAGAATATGTTAGCCTGGCTGCTGTATATGTATGCAACACTTCATCAGCAATTAATGGAGCATGAAACGAGAGAGTGAGGAGCCGGGAGATTGAGCACTAAAGATAGTCTAAAGAAAAAGAGAGAAGACGAAAGTGGGGTGATATAGAAAATGCGGAGGAGAAAAGACAAGGGAAGGACTGAGAGAGAATGATAGATATTACACTAACCTTTGGCTTATTAGACTGCACCATTGGAAAAAAAAGGTACTTACCTAATGGGCGACAGTGAAAGAGAGAAGTTTTCTCATTTGATTGGTTGGCTGCACACCTCAGTGGGAGGAGCTGAGTGTGGGAGTCACCTTCACTATACATGTCTTATAACCGTGTAGATGGCAACAACGACTGAATTATGATACAAACAAAATAACCACAAAAACATCATATGGCTGTTTTTTTCAGTAAAAGTGTTGATTATTATCTCTCCCCTTGGTTCCTGTTACATTATTAAAGCCCCTCCCTTAACTACTAATCTCCTCTTCATACCCTGCTCACTAGTCACATTCCCACTCATCTCAATTCAAAAAGGCTTTATTAGCATGACATTTAAAATGTATTGATGAAGCTCAGTTATGGAAATGAATAAAACTAACAATATGTAAAGTGAATTACAATATACATGTGATAATGAAATAAGTAAATAAGTATTATTAATATAGTAAAGTTAGTAAAGGAGATGGTAGTGGTAATGAGAATATTTTTATAGAGCAGCCCTGTCTGCCAGACAGGAATTAAGGGCAAATGTTTGCAGATTTCAAATAAATTCCTCACTTTATTATGTACACCTGTTCAACTGCTTGTTAATGCAAATATCTTTTCAGCCAATCGCATGGCAGCAACTCAATGCATTTATGATGAAGACGATCTGCTGAAAATCAAAACGAGCATCAGAGGTGATGGGGAAGAAAGGTGATTTAATTGACTCTGAACGTGGCATGGTTGTTGGTGCCAGACGGGCTGGTCTGAGTATATCACAAACTGCTGATACTGGGATTGTCATGCACAACCATCTGTAGGGTTTACAGAGAATGGTCCGACATACATAAAATGTGAGCGGCAGTTCTCAGGGCCGAAATGCCTGGTTGGTGCCAAAGGTCAGAGGAGAATGGCCAGACTGCTCTGAGATGATAGAAAGGCAACAGTAACTCAACTAACCACTCATTAAAACCTGTGTATTTAGGAGACTATCTCTGGAAGATTGGCTAGAGCAGCAGAAGACCACACCACCACTTTATTAGAAGTGTGAAATATGGAAATCAGCACCCTTCTTACCTCTTTTCCACCAACTTGGAACCTGTTCTGATTCAAGCACCTCATGATTGAAATATTCTTATCATTTGCACCAAAAATTAATTAGCTTGGAACCTGAAATGTTGGCACCATGTTGGACCCAGGCCCGACAATTATATTGACCTCAGAGTTTTCTATGTCTTTTTATCATTAATAGTTTGTCCATCATTAGTTTGTTTCATCCAAAATAAACAAACAAATATCTGTAATACCAGAGCAGAAGCTTGGAGTTAATCAATGCAATCTGCCATCTGTTGTGCATTGTGCAACACCCTCTGTTGATAACACATCCTTGATTACAACAGTTGTGCTCACAACTGGTGGAAATGTGTACTGGTTCGCTGGAGACCACCGAGGTTCCAAGAATCTTGAACAAAACCGGTTCAAGAACCAGAGCTGTGCAGCCAGGTCTGTATGTGTCTCTGTGAGTTAGGTTGCTGCAGACTTCTTTCCCCTGTTGTTCAGCATTGACATGTACCTTTACATCACAGCCTGATGCATCTACACAGGAAATATGTTAATTCCTCATCTCTTCCTTCCATAAGTTAATTAGAACAATAATCGATGGATCATTGCTTCTAATTGGAAGAGACATATGCATAAGGATGATGAGTGTACATTTAAATGCATATCTGTGTTGTTTATATTCTTCAGGTGGTAATTAAAACACCCCTTAATATCTGTCACAGTTTGTTACTCTCAGTATAACCGGGGGACAGACAGGGCTGCCACCAATATAAAATAGCATCATGCTGTTAAGTCCTTAAGCTTTCAAGTGTGAAACCACTTGAGGGAAAGGTTATCTTCAAGATGTGTCAAAATCTGCTTTTGGATATAATCACTGAAAATGCAGGACTTGGTGTGAAGATATGCAAAATCCACATGGGTCTACACACACACAGACACACAAACGCAAGAGAAAGAAGTTATAGCAAGTGGCAGCCCCTGAGAGACTGTCAGAGCCTGGCAAAGAAATGAGTGCTGATAAAAGATGACAATATCTAATCCTCGTCGAGGGACTCAGCTGAGACAGGCTCTCTGTCTCTTTCATACATACAGAGAACAGACAGAGCTTCGGAGCTGGTGGGTGCCACACAGGCAGGCAACTAGGCATGTGGTGCAGAACATTATTACACGAAGATAGAGACGTAGATGCATAAATATTCTGCACGAGTACGTCACCTGCTTTCCTTGACAGCACTTGTGCAGTAAACAGCAGAACTCCTTGTCAGCACTTCAGAGAAAAGGAGGGAACGAGTGGGACTGGGACAGAAGGAAGAAGAGGAGGGGGACAGGCGAGAAGGAAAAAGCCTTTGAGGAGAAACAAACAATGAGCTTAGAGACAGACAACAACTTTTCCACCTCTTTAGGATCAAAGTGGGGGTGTTTGATTGGCAACAGCAGGTTTACTGTCCCTGTTTCCATACAGAGATTCTGACAAGAGACGCTGAAGAGGTGGAGAGGAGAGGAAAGTGGGTGGGAGATGCCAAACGTACCTAAAGCTCAACAGGGATTTTCCATATTCCCTGGTAAATCTCATATCCACACAATGTCCATCCAAGTGTCCTCTATCCACCCATCCCCTTGGTTATACATGTCTAAGTTGCAGTGGAAGCAAAGTACCCCAGATGTCCTTTTCAACAACCACTTCATCCAGCTCTAGTCCTGATGCACTTCCAAGCCAGATAGGATATACAGTATAATCCCTTTAGTATGTTTAGGGAAAGCAGCAAAGTCCAGGGCTGAAGAATGAAGCCATGGAAGTGCCAGAAACGGCAGTTCCTTAAATGGCTCCAAAAGCAAGTCAATCCCCATAGACCCCCATGTTAAAATGCCAAACTATGCAGAAGAAATAAACATTTAGTCTGGTACAAAAAAAGAAGTTTGGTCTATGTAACTAATTAAAAGTTGTATACCCCTTTAAATTATATTAAGACTTACAGATATTCATAATTAAGGGCATGGCTGCTTTGAGTGGCTTGTTTCAGCAACCAGGCAGCATTCAAGCCGCCTTAGCCTCACCAGGGACTGCCAGGATGGCAAGGGCTGGAGCCAAGACATTGTGCTTCACAATGACTGTTCAGAAAGGTGTACAGGTTATATCAACGAGACCTCTAGCCCATGTGTCTATGGTTCAGGGTCAACCACAGAGTCTCCTCCAAGTTAAATATGCCCAAAACCTTTCTAAAGGGCCACATCCACCTCAACTGGTTACTATCAATACGTATTAATGGGGTTTTTTTAAATGTAAACTATTTTTATCTTCTTGTATCTGCATTTCATAATCTTGGTCACTTTGCAAAGCCAATAACCATAGTTTGGACTGGATCTTAACTGCTAACTCCAGAGCTCCTTCTTTATTATGGCACTATGATGGCTGTATCACTTCCAACAATAAAGCAATCCACTTGTCAACCTCACGCTTCCTCTGACCCTCACTTGTGAACTCACAACTCAGCAGCAGAGGACCATACCCTCTGACTTTGAGGTGCTGACCAACATCTTTATACTAGACTGCAAACTGGCTTTGTACATGCTGGAGGTCACAGTCTTATTACCCCAGCAGAACTGCACCATCGTCAAAAAGCAGAGTCACAATTCTTAGGTCACCAAACTGACCTGTGCCTATATGGTTCAGATGTGTGAAATCCAATTATTTTCTTTTATACCCTCTGTTTGTTCCATTTGGTTACAGTTTGTTTTAACAATCTAATTATTCCCTGTAATTTGAAAAGACTTGCCTATCAAGCACTGAAGCACAGACAAAAAACAAGGACTGCATTCATCTCCAGCCCTTAAGTGATTAAATTACTGTAGGTGATGCAAAGTAGCAGTGTTTTTTTGTGTGATTTTAAATATTTGTGACATGTCACCGCAGCAGATTTGGGACAAAGAAATAAGTGTTGTTCTTTTACTTTCCAGTGTATCCACAGGGAACTCACAGCCGTCAATACATCACAGCTCCCCCGCCGCGTAAGCCTGACACTTCCTTTCTCAGTGCATTTCATCAACATGTGGGAGTAGCCTCCCTTTCTCCTCTGCTCTTGTGTTAAGTGCCAGTCCTAAAAAAAAAACAATTCCTCCTGAACACAACTCCTACTACTTGTGCTGTTCTCAGGGTACACACGCATTGTCTCATCTCTACAATTCATGAGCTGCAAGGGATTTATTATATGGCACTATGCTATATGATACCCCCCAGGCTACTTTAATAAATGTAATTTTACACTAAAAAAAGAGCGTCATTTGCTGGCAGTTTACATCCATAAAACAGAACATGGCATTGCTGGGTGTATGACCGGATGACCATATGTTGTTATACCACATTATGTATTGCTTTCATTGTGGTATGAGTGATGTAAACTAAGTTATGTGTATCTATATGTGTACTGGATTGGATCTGTCCCCTTGAGACGACACAGCCTTGGCTTGTGTTTCCCCCTCAACTTTCCCAGAGACCATGAGCATTAAGGTGAGCTGGGTTACAGCTGATCAATACTTGGAGCACATTGAAACTCAAATTGATGTGGATCTTTGATTTTTCTTGACTCCCCCCATCACTTTGCCAGCAGGCCATCCCAGCCAGTTGCTTGTAGACATAGATTTTCATTGAAAGGCGCCTTCTTGACTGCTGCTAGAGGCTCATTAAGCCAGTGCCCTTCCCTGAATGCAGCTGTGCAGCATATTTACATATAGATCACTGCAGAGACATGGGTGTGCATGCATATGTTTGTAAATTGAATTACAGCAAAAGAATTGGCTCACTTTTAAAAGTAAATACTCCATATACAGCATGATGCATGTGTGTGCTTACACTGTACTGAATAACAATAATACAATGTCAAGATACCATCTGTTTTAATCATCAGAATGTCATTAGAGATATCCTTAATTTGCATAATCACATGTCACAATGCAAACTGTATTCCACCAGTCATACAAACTTGGAAATGTTACATGGAATGTGAATATGGACTAGGTTAAATAGTTCAGTTCAGTAAAACTGGACTTAGTCTACTTATTTTTTCTCTTTTGTGAAATTTGCTACAATCTTGTAAGAATTTTAAATATGAAGACCCAGCTCCATTATCACAGATGAGGGACCAATCATTGTTTTCCAAGTTGCAAGTAGTCTCAAGTCAAGATTGACAAGTCCCAAGTACTGAACTATGAGTATTAGATCCTAAGCAAATCATAATGTGCACTTAACCAAATATAATGCCATTGTAATGGTGGGTAATAATATTACATTCATGAAAATCATAAATTATTTTGGAAACTTGTTCTTTTCTCTTCCCGGAACTTGTTTGGATGCTGTCGCACTGGTTCAAACTAAATGGATCTGGGGATTAAGAGTTGACTTGCTGGGAATAAACAGCATTGATGTGAGTTGATGCTGTGAATAGTGTTAACAATGATTCAGGAAATGAAGAGAAATATACTGACACACACTTCTTAAATAACACTTTTAAATCGTTGGACTTGGAGGAAGGTATCAAGTATTTTCAAGTCAAAAGGCTCAAGACCAGGGAAATCACAAAAAATTAGTGGTAAAGTCCAGATCGAGTTGCAAGTCTTTTTTGATTTTGTCAGAGTCAAAAGCCATTAAATTGGTGACTTGATTCCACGCCTTTGCTCTCCTCTGATGACCTAAAAAATGCACAACACTCATCTAATCTAGCTGACACTGAAGTCGGTCTGTTTTAATTCTATTTCCTAGCTGCTAATCAAATCCCTGGTGCACCAATTTAGCCTTTGTGTACCAGGTCAACCTCATCCCTGTTGTAACTACAAGCTCTCAGGGGCATTTCTCTCAGATACCCGAGTCACACCGACTAGCTCCCCTCAATGAGAAGCGGCAGCAGCTCAGCTGTAAGGTACCTCCCTGATTGCAGAGCACCTCATCCTGTCACGGCAACTTAGGACCATTGCCCTACACAAAGCCTATTTCCAGCCACTTGTATGTGTTTTTTTTGGTCACCACTCAAAGGCATGTTTCATCAGTCCAATCGTTTCCCATTCCCTCAGGCTTACTTTCTGCTGCCCTCTTACCAAGTTCCCACAGCTAACGGAGAGAGAGACAGAGAGAAAAGGTAGCTGGAGTTCACAGCAGAGATCACACATTGATACATCAGTATTTTTACATCTGTCCTTCAAAGTCTCTGATAAGATGCAGTAAATTTCTGTGTTTGTCAGTGACTTATGTGTTGCCTCGGTTAACGGTTAAGTTAGATGCATTATTTTCTGATGTTGCCAGTCAGCCATTATAATAATAATCTAGAACACTGCACAGCACAAAAAGGCCATTATAAGGTTGAATGGGTGTGTATCTACCCTTTAAACTGTTTTATATGGATAAACAATTTACGGTCTAACACAATATATGTAAATTTGAAATTGAAAGAACATCACTGATATATAACTGATTCAATATAAGTTGATTCAGTGGGGAATTGAGTTCAATCCAATAGAGATTCATAGTGAGTAATGTTTAATTGTACATGAATCAAAGTGAATGAGTTCTGACTGGCAGTTTCTCCTTCATTCACTGTACTATATACTTGTAGTGAAATAACAAACTACTCTTGCTTCTAAAAAGACACAGAATTTGACCTATCTATTTCCATGCTGGTTAATAATAGTTTCAACAGGTTATCTAAATCTACTGTCATTGTTAAATTGATTACAATACAAAAGAACACTAGGGGGTCATTTTTATTTCTTATTTTGTTTCTGGACTACAGGGCACATGAAGCTGTATTTTCACAGAGTTGGAGATAAATGAGATTTTCCCAACTTTCAAAAAGCTAAAACTTTAAAAATGAAAAGTTACACTGTCCCAGACTCTCTCTCTCTCTCTCTCTGTGTGTGTGTGTGTGTGTGTGTGTTTCGTTGTTGGCAGCTCCTACTCTCAGCCTGGGAATATGGCAGCTGTGATTTGTAACTGTACCTTTCTTTTTCTCTGAGGCTCAGTCTGGATTTCATTTCATCCCTGTCTTATATTTACTTGGCCAGTCACCAAAGTGCATAAACATTGATATGACCCTGTAAAGCTAGCGGAGTTCAAAAGGCACGACTGCTCCTATAAAATTACATAACACACTGGGTTTTCCCCCCAAAACTGTATCTGGTGGATTTGCTGTATAACTTTACTGTAGTTTTGTCACAAACGCATTCACAGCTTGTTCTGGTAATGTTGTCATTGCAAAGCAATCCCAATGCACACAGTTTGAATTTACACAAGGACCGTCTGACCAACAAGAGACAGTTAAATCTGTTATTCTTTACTTTTCTGTTCCTCAGTGCTGTCCTCTTTCTGGCTAAGCTCTGTGTCTGAAGTCATCCTGGGATTTATCCCGGGGAGACTTTGTCCTTCATAGCATCATACAAAGACCGCACACCCAAAGAAGCACAGACAGTGAGAAGCTGACTGTGATGGATATTGTTTGCATTGCAAACATTTGTGGCAAAGATTCCTGCTCTGCCTTCATGTCTCATTACATTGTTGCCCGTGACGCTTGTCACGACGACAGAATGGCTGTCACCCTGATACAATGACTGCTGTTATGACAGGAGAAGAAAAAAATGGTCCTCCCGAGGCTTTCCAGATGGATGAGAAAAAGTCATCAACCTGGAGCTGGAAAGAGAGATCTGCTGTGCTGCTCCAGCATCGCTTTGGTTTTTGTCCATTTAAGTCAAGGTTTCATGGGCATTTTCTTTGAAGCAGAAGTTAAAATCACACAACTGTGAGTGCAGCTAATGTAGTCACTGGTTGAGGAGATGAAGAAAATCCACTCGGCATGTCAAAACAGGAAGTGTCCATCTTTTAACTGACAGGCCGTCCATCTAAGTGGGCCCTCTTGATGTTATTGATTATTCACAGCACCTCCCTAAACCTCAAAAGCTAAACCCTCAGAGATGCTTGTTGCTCAGAGAGCTGCAGCCAAAACAAATCTGCATTTACAGCCGAGCCTTTGGAAGTGTTATCAAGCTCCTCTGTGACCCCGATGAATCACTGTAGAGGGTTTCCGACATCTGAATTCAGATATTGTACAAAAAGCTTCAAGTGCTGATTTAACATGACTGTAAAGCTCCCTTGAGCCCTCTTCAGAAATTCACTGCTGTTATAAGATTTCAGGCTTCAGTATCACAAAGGTTATAGAGATGCTATGTTTTTACTGTATCTGTTCCTTTTTAAATGGAAGCAACAAGGCTGAATCATATAGCTTGAGGGACTGAAGTAACAACAAGCATTTGGCTTTTTTCATAAAATCAGAAATAGAAAACCAACATTAGCATTTATATGGTAAATGCAGTATTAAGTTGACCTTTAGCTCTCGTTTGGTCTCCAACAACTCCGCAGAAAAATATCTGCGTTATTAGTTTGCTAGTTCACCATTTAGTTGCTGACTTTATCTGCCTGTCATTAGTTGTTGGCAGGCAGCACACAGCAGGTTTATCAGAGCTTGTTTGCTGAAAATGTTCCTGCTAGAAAAGGGGTTAAACTTAAGACTTTTGTTCCTCTTGAAAGGCAATACATCAGAATGCCCTCTAAAGCCTCAAGCAAGATGTTTGGCAAAACACCGGAACAATAAAGCAGATCCACATCTCACCTCTGAAAGCCGAACCATGTTTTCCCATGGCCAATCAGAGTAGATATTTTCCTTTAGGCTTGGTTGGAGCCTTTTTCAGAGAAGGGTCATTTGAGCGGCTATGGTGTTAGAGTAATGGTCAGGGAAATATAACAGATAGAGAGGATAATGGAAAAGAGAATAAATATAGTGCAGGTGTGTAGATAGTCAGGTCAATCTGAGGTCTGTCCCTTCTTTCTTTCTCGTTTTATCTTGGTGCTCAGTAGATGTCTCTAGTTAAATTTAATGTGAAAGCCTCTAGAAAATAGCTGTGACCTCACTTTACTGTAGTGTGCATGGCCTGTCGTGCATTTCACACTGTGTGTGTGTTTGCTGTGTCTGGGACACAGTCTATCTGGATCACCTGCGAGAGACCTAACAGTCTGTGGTTTTATGGGTCTAATTCCAGCAGGCTGCTGTGAGCCAGTCAGCTCTTTTACAGCAACCCATCTGAAGCTAGTCCCCCTTCTAGCTGAATCACCACTAATCTATCAGACGCTATCTGCAGAACGCTACATTTCTCATGAACACACAATCAGAAGGGGGAGGGTTGAAGGTGACAGTACAGGAAAGAAATGGGACACAGCAGAGAGCTGAGCCGCAAAGGCCAAGCATGTGTCACCCTCTCCTCTCTTTTGCTTTTATTTTAGAGTGGAAATGCTGCAGCTTTTCTTCCGAGTTTGAGGCTGTGGTGATCTATGAGAGAGCTGGATGTGGACTGTGATCAGAGGGGATTAGCTGCTAAGACTAGGAGGTCAAACACCATCTTAGTTCAAACGTTACTCCGGACCTAATGGCTTTCTATTCTTTTGTTGCCTGCTTTCCAATCCTGTCTGAGGAAACAGTGAGGTGTTTTTCTGTAATCAATAAACCTTGCTTCTCTGTCCCATATAGTTTCAACATAAAACAATAGCTTTACATTATTCCAATCAAAAGTGGCCTCTGCATTAAAATATTAAACACTGATTTAATGCTGTTATTGTGTTTGAATGAGCACCATAAGAAATCAAATCAGCTATTAAAACTGTAATATAATTTCTCGGAAGTAAGAGACAAAACATTTTAGTGCTGTGAACATTTAACTGCAGTCAATCACACAGAACTCCGTCCTTCATGTGTCATAGGATGTTTTATCATCATGATTGACAAATGCTGTTGATGATGTCACTGGAACTGAAATTAAGAATGTGTTTTTTTTTGTTGTTTTTTTTAAATTAAGCTATTTAATAAATGCAGCTGTGTGTCTTGGTCACTGCGGTGACGCAAACTTTGGTTTATTTTTATGTTTTAAGGGAGAATATCTCCTTATAATGGTCAAGTGGTACAGTAACCTTTGCAGTAACTCCAGTGTGTGTGTGTGTGTGTGTGTGTGTGTGTGTGTGTGTGTGTGTGTGTGTGTGTGTGTGTGTTTGTGTGTGTGCCTCCCCCTGCTTTCTCAGGCACTTATTGATTACATCAAGGTTCCAATCAGGGCTGTCAGTCAGTACAGATTAAGTAATTGATCACTCTATGGATCCCTGAGAATGTAGATATGTGTGTGTGTGTGTGTGTGTGTGTGTGTGTGTGTGTGTGTGTGTGTGTGTGTGTGAGTGTTAAGGGAGGGGGTGGGTCAGTTGTGATTTCTTGAGTGCATTTGTTCCTCAATGACTTTCCTCCTTGTCTTATATAGTAGCTTCCCTCGTCTTTTCTTCATGTTATTATCTTTATATTAGTCCGCAATAACCTCAACACACACACACAGACAGACACAGACACAAAGACACAGATACACACAAGCACTGAGACCTTGTTTCATGGGGAAATGTATATTAGCTTCTGTTTGTGCTTGAATTGATTTTCTGTTGTCCAATTTGCAGACCTAACAGAAGCCTAATCTTTCTCTGTCCCTCTTTGTATTAATGACTGTGCTTTCTTCCCAGCAAGGGTGACAATTGTGTGTGTGTGTGTGTGTGTGTGTGTGTGTGTGTGTGTTAAATTAGACAAGTAAATGGAGTGAGAGAGGACAGCCTGAAGGCTTATCCTACCTTAATATTCTCCTGTGTAGGAAATGTGCAGTTACACAACCATAAACCAATACTGATGCCTTCTAATCCAAATTAGAATCGGAGCCATCAGAGTCAGAACACATTCACTGATGACACACACAGAGAATTGGTGAAAGATCATTTCAAATAATGAGATGTAAATATTTGCCTTTAATAATCTTCCAAGCTGCAGTGTGGTCATTGAAAGACACTTTCTGTGGAAGTAGATGGTAGAAAAAGATGTACTAAATCACTAATCCAAAGAAACACCCACAGAAACACCCCTACATTATGCTATAGAAATGCAAACACCGTATATTATATAATGCAGTAGCTCCCAATGGGAGGGACAAGGCTTGGATTGTTTTTGAATTCAGATTTTAAAGTAAATATAGTCCCTGTAGCCTTCAGAGCGCACACAGTGAATTAAACATGTTTTTTGTGAAGTGAAAAACAGCCAAGGTTTTTTACCTTGTCAAAAATAAAAACAACACCTGTCCCCATTCGACAGAACGCCATCAATACACCACCCCCTCTAGCTGTGGGAGTCTGGGCCTTTCAGAATAAGACATTTTGACTTTTAATTACCAGGGCAATTGGGAACACAAATCATCATTTCAGTTTGATCAAAGCTGTAACCATGGTTACTAAAATATCATATTTAAGTAAAGTGTTAATCTGCCTCACATTATAAATCTTAATCAATGTAATTAAGTAATTAATCTGAATTAATTAATTAAAAGGGGACATCCCTGACCTGACAAAGATGTTTATTTTTCATTTCTAAAACTGTCATGGAATTAATTTGAAGATGTATTAAAATATCAGACTATAGCAGTTTAAATATGCATCAAACATGTTTTGATTTATTTTAGTTTGGAAAACTACTGAGACAGACATGAATTACCACAAAAGAACACACAGACACACACACACACACGCACACACACACACACACTTTGAACTTTCCTTTTCTCTGACATTTGCTCTCTGTGGCCAAAAAATCAGAGACAAGAAAGATTTCAGGATTGTAGAGCAGCTTTAATGAGCTGATAGGGCAAAAGATCTTTAGAAAAATAACTTGAAGCTGGAAGAGAAAAAAAACAAAAAGGGAAAGTTGTCAGGGGAGAGAATAAATGTTTGTTTTCACTATCTATCTATCTATCTATCTATCTATCTATCTATCTATCTATCTATCTATCTATCTATCTATCTATCTATCTATCTATCTATCTATCCATCTTACATACAGTATGGAGAGTATTACCTTGACTATAAATCTTAAAATAATGGGTAAAAACTGGAAAGGCAAAACAGAAAATAACTGTGTAATAGTAAATAACATTTTAACCATTTTAAAAAGAAGCAGTCTTTACTTTAAGTTACTGTAATTGGCTATATTTAATGTGACTGAAATAATCACTGAAACTCATGTCAATGGTTTGTCTGATTTCTAGGTGGTCTATATTAAAAAACAAATAAACACTTGCATCTTCGTATTGAGCAGCCAAATCGAGTATGAATTTTTTAAAACTGATTTTGGTACGGCCCTAATTGCAGCACAGCAATCAATCAAATTAAATAAGTCTGGCCTTGTCAAGGAACTCTACTTACTCAAATCAAGCTCAGTGTAGATATTTTCTCCCCTACTCTATAAAGTAAATGATGATACATCCATGTATCTCTCCATTCTGAAACTTTCATTAGTACCACACAGCTAATCAATGCAAATGTATGGATTCAATTACCATGTTATTTATTACGAGCCTCCCCACCCCCCACCCCCACCAATACCAAATACTGATTAACCATTTACATTTGAATATGGACAGAGGCAATCAGCTCCGTGGTCCATTCCTGCATTCAGATGGCCATGAACAACATATCAGGCGCAGAGGCTAGGAGAGGAGAGGAGAGGAGAGGAGAGGAGAGGAGAGGAGAGGAGAGGAGAGGAGAGGAGAGGAGAGGAGAGGAGAGGAGAGGAGAGGAGATAAATGTGTCATGAAAAGCAGATTTCACACTGGGAGGAGAGATGTGTGGCATGTTTCTCCCACTACAGGTTTCCACTACTCCTAGCTTCTAAAGTTATTAATAGCTGTAGATGCTCACACACTAACACACCCACAAAGCTGCAGTAGAGGAACAGGTGGGCCATTAACAGCTCATAATGTGAGCTCTATACAACCATATCCTGCACAGTGCTGATGAGATGGAAACAGAGAAGTCTGTCAGCTAGAAAGCTGTGAGACAAGAAGTGAAAGAGAAAAGCTGAGACCAACAAGCAAGTTGAAGCGAAAAGATTTGTTGTCCACATTCACACATTCATTCTGTGGGAACACAGCAACTCGAGGAGAGTGAAGGCTTTCATTTGATTTGGGATTCCTATACTCGCAAAGCTGATGCAGCAATCACTCAGCAGTTTGAACTATTGCTGCTTTTCTTTCTTGTCTCTTTTATTCATTACTTGCTTTTTAGCTGCAACCAGCAGCTCTATAGCTCGCTCTGTCACTTTGTCGGTTTAGGTTGGTCGGTCGGTTCACTAAATATTCCCACCCTTTGGAAAGTATAGTTTCCCCCCTAGGAGATTGAAACGCTGCTGAAGTGTGTGGGAGGCTATGCAGCCGATTTGGTCGTTATCACACTATAGAATGTGTGTTTATCAGCAGTTATCATCTTATAAGTAGAGGTGAGAAGAGGTCTATTCTCTCTTCTATAGGTCCCAGGTTGTTATCGGTGCATTCAATGGGCTGCTATATTAACATGAAATGTTGGTGGACATTCACCAAAGAGATCTACGCTTGTGTCCCATGTGAAAATGTGCATGTAAAATATCTTATTTGCAGTAACATCACTTAACCTCTTTGCATTATTATTACTTCTTATAATCTTTTATAATGCCTAACCAAAACCTATATACAGTACTGTGCAAAAGTTTAAGGCATGTGTGAAAAAATGGTGTAAAATGAGAATGTTTTGGAAAGTAGAAATGTTTATACATATATATATTTTTTTATCAATGAATGAAATACAAATTTAGCGAACAGAAGAAAAATCTAAATCAAATCATCAATCACCAGCCTTTGCCTTCAAAGCAGCATCAATTCTTCTAGACATATTGTCACACCTGCCTAAGACTATTGCAGAGTACTGTATATATTAATATATACACACACATGATATTACTTGTTTTGAAAACTTCTGGCTGCAAGATGTAAAATGGAAGTATTTTGTAATTAGTTGCACTAATTGTGCGACAGATATGCTCAGTTAAACATGAGAATCACTAAAACTAAAATGGTGTCGTTTTAAAAAAGCTTTTATTATACTGAAAAAGACACCTTTTTCATCCTTTTGCAACTAATGCTTTTAGTGATACAGTATATCAACTACATTAGCTAGAAACTACTCCCTCTGTCCTTCAGTCTTTTCACCTCTTCCTCCTCTTTCTATCTCCTGTCTGACAACACATTTCCTCTTTCTTTTGAAACCATGTGTTCCCACTCTCTACAGTAGCTTCTGTCACAGGCTTGTACTCTATGTCTTGATCATAGTCTTTTCTCTCCTCTCCTCCCCTGAGTTACTCCTTCTAGTATAAGCAATGTCACATTGCTTTGCACCTTTCTCCTTCTCATCATAGTCACTTTCAACACAGATTTACTTCTGACAAAATAATTTCCCTGGAGGGCAGCTGTCTCCCATTAATGCCATATCTGTCTTTTGTTTGGACTGGCACCATGTGTATAGGGTATGATACTAATAGATCCTTGAGAGAATCGCCCCCCACCCCCAACACTTCTGAGCATGATGAAGTCCTTCCATGACAACATGAAGGGGAATGTTGTCTATGACGGGTCTACTTCTGATGCGTTTGACATCTGCAGTGGAGTAAAGCAAGGATGTGTCCTCACACATCCTCAATTTGGCATTTTCGTCCTCCATACCAGATATCCCAAGAAGCTGTTAAACTTGTCAAGTGTGAGTAGTTCATCTAAGAGACTTCTTCTTTGGTTCTGTGACAGACAGGGACACCTGGAGGTTTGAAATCCAGAAGGGTCTGCAGAGCTTAGAAGAACAACAGCTGCTTTGGTAGGACAAGACAATAATAACCTGCAGAAGCACAAGAAGCCAATCTGAAAGACCAACTCTAAGGAATAGTTCTGACACAGGAGCCTGTCCCAGTAATTAACAAAAAAGTATTTGTACATTTTAACAGAACAAACACATTTTTTGTTATTACAAACATTGAAACAATTTAAATTACAGAAACAATAATTCTCTGAACTTTGAAGGAAAACTATAATAGAGAAATTATAATAGGGAAATTTGCCTTTTTGCCATCTTATCCTCAGTCACATGAGATGCTCAACAAATGTAATTTCTGCACAAAGATTTGTTGCCTTGCTGCAGCACAAAGACTGCAAGCTGGGAAAAGGTTACCTTCCATTAAAGAGTGACTTCCAACAGCTTCAGCACTGTTTCACAAAACATTCTCAATACAGCAGAGAACAACGTGAATTTTGCTTCATGGTTAATGATGTGCTGGGAGCGTCAACTGGTCCCAGCTGCTGGTCAAAAAACAGCTCAAGTGTGTAAGTTGTCTGATCCTAAAACAGCTACATCTTATTTATTTCATTTAAATAAACAAAATACAACAAAAAGTAAACATTTGATGCACCGTTTAACCCTGCTTCCAGTCTTTAAAGTACTAAACTTGTAAACTTCTTATCAACATTTTAAGATATGGTATGCATTCTTGCTTTCAACAGTGTTTTCCATAACCTTGGTTTCAGGCACAACCCATCTCTGAAACTTTTAGAGCAACTACGTCACTAGCACCATGTGCTGACGAGACAAAAATGACTCCAACTTTCCAGCTCTAGTTGCCCAACTTTCATTCCAGAATTGCTGCCTTTCTAATTAGTAAAGATGACTTATAAGATTACTGATGAAGCAGAACTCCGGGACTTACACCGCTGTGTATCACCTGTCATTTACTTCTGTTTCTGCCTATTTCAGCCTCTCTCTTGTCTAACCTGCAGTAGTTGCTACTGCTTTCTTATGTTTTTTGCTGCCTCAACTTTTACACACTACTAATCTCACGTAAATCATTTTTTGTTTCAAGCAGACTGACAGAGATGCTGATCTCTCCATCCTTTTGTGGCTTAAAAGAGTTTGGAAAACAGGGCACAACGTGATAAGAAAGGGAGTGAGTTAAAGGAGAGACAGGTACTGTAGCAGAGGAATGGGTAGGAAACAAGGGGGAATAAAGGCAGGTCTTGTTCTAACAACTGTGAAAGAGTGAGTTATTCTGACTGACAGTGCAGTTTGTTGCTGACTTAAGGTTTTTCTCTGATTGCTTTGAATGAGGAAGAGTGTGAAGTCAGAGAAGAGGTACATGCAGAGAGAACAAGAGAGGAATGAGGGAGAGAAGAAGAGGCAGGATAAAGTGATGTTTAGCTCAGAGTTTTAGTGGCTGGATCAGGCAAAAGACAATTTCCAAACCCTAATTTTAAAAGAATCAACTTTGGATGGAAACCTCATACTCACCTCACCCTGTCCACCTCATTGCAACTTTAAAGTAGTAGATTAATGTATTTGTTTTAAAAAAAACAAGTTGGCTGCAAGTGGACCGATTACGTTTGTCACCACAACATATTTTGGAAAACAATTTATTACTGTATGTGTTGCAGGAGATGGCATGCTATGTACAGGTGCATCTCAACATATTAGAATATGATGGAAAAATCAATTTCCAGTAGTTCAAGTCAAACAGCCCCAACCAAGTATTGAGTCATATAGATGGACATACTTTTCAGAGGCCAACATTTATATATTAAACATACTTTTTAAAATTGTTTTTTGTAATATTACATTTTTTGAGACACTGAATTTTAGGTCTTCATTAAATGTATAATTAGAAGAAATTTAATAAATTAATAAATTAAATGTTTCATTCTGTTTGTAATGGATCTATATAATGTGTTATTAATTGAATTACTGACATAAATAAATGTTTCCATGATATTCTAATTTATTGAGATGCACCTGTATTTGCTTTATGCGATTAATTTTGAAGCAAATTCAAACAGCACTGAGACATAATGTATTGACAATATTTTTCACCGTGTTTTTTGTGGTTGCTTTTTTAACTTTAAAAAACACATCACATGTTGTCCAGATGGGGCCATGTCCAACAGCCTGCTCATCAAAAATGGTTGGCAAGCAACGTCTCGCGATCTGAAAGTGCTAAGAAGCTGCCAAAACAGCTGGAGAAAATAAAGAAAAAAACTTAGAAATGAATCTATCAAATGTTGTCTTACCAATCTGTGCCTGCATGCTCTCAAATGTTGACTTACAGACTGAGTTGTGAAGAATGTATAGAAGATGAATAAGTACTTATACTTCTTCATTTGATCCCCAGTAACCTTCCCATTTGGAAATCCACTCATGATTTCTCATGCTTTCCTCAATTTATTCCCTTGCTCATAGTCCTTCCTCTGTGATCTTCCCTCATCAACATTTGTTTCTGGGTTATCTGATCCATCTCGCACAGATTGGATATTACTGAGACGAAGTGAAACAAGAGGAAAGAGCCAACATGTCCAGCTAAGAAAGAAGAAAGTCCTCCCTAAGGCAGTGGTGTTAACTAATCTTAAGACTGTCGAGGCCTTTTAACCTTTTATTATACTACATAAGTCATGAGGGTGTAATGTTCAGGGCCTCCTGCTGAAAGTAAAACCTTCTTAGGTGATTACTGAAGCTAAAGGCTAACTGAAGAATGTCTAATTGTCTTTCAAGCCGTCCTTACCCTGTCCTCTGCTTTGTGTAGGTGAGTGTGTGTGCACGGACACAAAAGCCACCAAATTATTTGCATCAATATTGAAATTGGCAAAGTCATGCTTGAAGAGCCAACTGATGATGTCACAGTCAGGGTCCCATGTTGCTGCTAAACAGCATTAAAGATTTACTGGCTGCTTTATTCATTTTATTCATGGGCCTCGAGACTTCCCCATTTCCACACATGGTTTTGCCTGGTTGTAATATTAATGCAAATATTTGTTGTGCAGCATCTCGCATAAAACACACACACACACACACACACACACAAAAAGGGTTTTACTGAATTGGACGAATGGAGAAATGGGTTTCTATCACACAGTTCCTTTGAGAATAACCACTCCAACTTAAATGATTCCTACTTTAGTGCCAGTGAGAATCCATCCCATTTTGTCTGACTGTCCCTGATGAACACAGAATCCCTCCGCACTGACTAACATTACTTCTGAAAAGTGATAAATCCAATACAATAATAACATCTATGAATATGATCCTAGTTCAGATGAGTAATCAACAATCGCTGTTGACTGTGGTGGAAGCTATATAAAACAGATTTAAATCAATAAATGAACAAACTGATCTCTTTTTAAACTTAACTGTTAAAGTAATTAAGTATGAAATTAGTTTTTACTTGTCTGCAGTACTAGAGCTTGACAGGTACATGGTTGCCTAGTTGGAATTAAATCTTTTTTTAAATGATTGTGATGTGACTTATTCTTGACAGATAATGTGTATATCTACTCAAAACTTTATTAATCAATCTCTTCAGAAGGTGGACTTTCACCCAGGAGAACAGGTTTGTGTCATTTATTTACTTTTTAAAACTGTTTAAATTGTATTAAAATATGTCTGCTGTGGCAATCAACCAGTAATATCGTAAATGTGTGTTTGAATGTAGAATGAATATGCAACAGCTGAAATTCTGCTCTGTATTTTTTTGTAAGTTGATACATCACGATGAGTTACTCAGCTTCTTCATTTAGTTAAATTAATCAATGGAGACACTGCGACGTTCAAATTCTGATTATGCACAAAAATTCTGTGGTGGATTCTCTGAACACACTGTGCTCTTATTTTGAAAGCTGCATGTGTTTAGTGACAGAGAGTAAGTAGCTTTTTGTGATTAAAACAACTTTAACCACTACATCAAGAAATGTTGCCAATATCATGATACGCATTTTTTTTAACCATAAAAAAAAATGCCGATATTATCGTGAACGATACGATATGGCACACCCCTAATTTGATATTTAGGAGTTAGAATTTGGATGACTAGGTCAGTACTTTCTGAGTTTACTACCAATGAGAGAGACAAGCCGGAGGGGCATTGTCAAGCAACGGCAAACATTGTAGCTCGATCAAAGACAAGACTGTAGCACTGCTGTGAGTTTCTACTGTTACAACTCTAACAGAGTGATATGTCTTATCTCTATAGGACCACACACACTCATTTCAGGAGTTGCATTCTCCCACTTCATCTTCTTTTCATATTATATTAATAACCCTTCACCAAAGGCTTCCAATCTTTCTGTCCCAGAGCTCTCGTCAAATTTCAATTTCAGCTTAAGTTAAAGATCTTATACAAGTTTAAATGGTAATGGGTTAACACTAGCCTGAATGCCTTTAACTCCAATTCACTTCAACTCATTTATGTAGCCATGGCCATAAAATGTTAAATGACACCAGACCTTTGAGTCAGTGGACAGAAAATAAGAGGGAGAGACAAAGAAAGAGATGGAAGCAGATGGAAACCAAGAGGAAGGAAGAAACGAAAAAGGAACTTGAGGGGGATAGGAGGAAAAAGGAAAGCACCTCAGGGACTGTCTAATTGGATTTCATCACCCATGACAAACTAATGGATTTGTTAGCAAAGAACTTAGCTGTAATTTGCAGAACAAGGATTTCAGAGGTGAATAGGTCATCATTTAAGTTTTTGGAAAGTAAGAACTCTCAGTCAGATGCATAGAAGTCTGTGTGGATCCAATCATAAAAAATCTGTACTTACACATGCTGAGATATGCTCACAAAGTCTGTATCAACTTCATAAATTCCTAAATACACAAAATTTCAAAGGGCTTCTTTGGGTTGTAAGATGGGATGAGCAAGCATGTACATTTCAGGGGCTAATAAAATACACAAAAATCCAACAGTGGACATTAATTCTTCTCAGGCCAGTGTGTCCCTCTAGCATAGCCTGTGGTGTGTTCAACAGTAATGTTTTCTCACTCTCACTATGCATTAGAACTGAAGGAAGTACTGTATACATCCTGTTTAAGATAATGTCATCCAGACAGCCTTATTTCCTGGTAGATCACATTTGACTTCTGCTACTTTCTAAGATCTAGACAATGTTGTTTGAGTGTGACTTTTCCCATTGATGCTTATAGAATTCTGATTGGTCTATTCTAAAATAGGAAATTTCACACATATTTTTATGCAGCCTGAAAGAACCGAGTCATTCAGGCTGACAGACAAGTCAGAGAAACACAAACAGGGCTGGGCTGCGCCACCGGAAGAATCTTCAAGTAGCTGAGATATGAATGTCAAATACCTCAGCTGTAATGTGCTTCTTTTTAATTTTACACTCCTTCCACCTTTTCACTCTCACAAGTACAGTACCCCGCTGGTCACTCTGCATTTCTCATGCCTGTCACATTTTGATCGTTACCAAGAAACACCTCATTTGTACTCTAACTTCATTTTTTTTACTGAATTCTGTCCTCCTCTACCTTCATGCAAGTTTTTCTTTCAATCTGATTTTTTTTGACACTGTGAGGGAGCTGGATGAGGGCTGAATATCTCAGTCGTGTTTTGATATTCTTCCTGTTTGTTTGGTCGAAAGTCGATATAATGATGGTAGATATTGACTACTTTTTTAACGGTTTGATTTTAGTCAACCTGGTTCCATTCATTATCTGGAGCCGAGTCACAGGGCAACAGGTTAACCAAAGTATTCCACACATCTTTCTCCCCAGCAACATCTTCCAGCTCCTCCTGGGGGACCCAGAGGCCAGATGAGAAGCATAATCCTGTATATATAATTTTAATTTTTATAATAGTTATTCTGTTTAGTAAACATTATCTGAGATTAACGTTTACATTACATACATTGATGCAGATCTGGATATCAAGAGGACACAGTGACTCAGTGGTCTGAGTTACCTCGGTCTCAGATCCATCAGCCGGGTCACACCTTTATAATGTGATCTTTTCTCTACAGCATTCGGTTGAACTGTGTGCATGTGTGGTTGTGGGAGTGTGTGCACATGTGTGAGTAAGTAAGTGTATATGTGGTGAATATGGAATAGCTTGTATACCTGCACTCTTCAATTAATTTGTAATTGATTTTTGTTTGTTTTTCTATGGGGTTTTTTTGTTGTTGTTTTTTTAACTGTAATTATGTGTATACATTGTGAAGCACATTGAGTCTGCCTTGTGCATGAAATGCGCTCTATAAATAAAGTTGAATTGAATTGAATTGAATTTACATGTCTGGGTTTCCTTACACCGGACATGCAGGTGAAGTGAAATGGAATCTTTTAATTATCCATAGGCATCAGTCTACCATTTTCTGTTCCATGCTGAGTTCTATTTCAGCTATTGATGTTACACTACGGTTCTGCACCTGACTTTATACAGTGTTTTAACTTCAGTGGTTAGGAACAAATAATAATTGAGGTTTGTTTAGGAAATCAATCTGTTGAAAAGGAAGAACTTTGCACAATCTACAACCAGCTGTTGATGACAGATGTTGGAAAGAATCGCCAATCAATCTGCTCTTTCTGCCATTGGAAATGTGCATGTGTAAATATGTTGTTGTAGAATGCAAATTTAAAGAGAGACCACAACTATTCTATAATAGTATGTGCCAAGGGAACAAAAACAATTTACTTGAGCAAACAACATATGTGCATGAAACACATGCTAAGGCAGCTAAACAGTTAAAACACTTTTAATTACAGAGTGGATGAATGGCTATAACACAGTATAGCAGCACTTTCTACCATGAACAATCCCCAATAAAAGCTTCTACACCAAAAACAACAGGAACATAATTGGAAACTCAGGAGAAATCAACGAAATCAGCATCAAAGATTACATGTTTTTTTCTTGACGTTATGTAGCCACTTCTAACACTGCAGTGTCATGCCTGGAGCAGATTACCATTTATAGAAATCTGTGACGAGCTGATGTCAGTTGGAAATTGAGGGTCAGAATGGTCAGAAACCTGAGGATATGCTCACAGGTATTACTCTTACATATGTTGTAGAGTACTGCATTTCTTAAAACTAAATAAGGAAAATAAAGACAAATTTCTTCAGTTATCAAATAAAGGAAAATAAAGATTAAACAGCAAATGAACTGTGGTGTAAATGATCCACTTTAATTGAAATAAATTCACGCCTAGAACACACAGTTCATTCAAACTGGAGCCATAAAACTACAGAAGTGAAGCTCATTTCTCAGCACTTTTACATAACAAAATGCTTAAATGTGGGACTCGTCTAATGACTAAATAACCAAATAAAGCATTCATACCAAATGCCCCAGTGTTTAATTACAGCTGAGAGGATTCACAACATCTTTGTCCTTGTGTAAGTAGTACCACAAGTGTATTTTGTGTATTAAGGAAAACTGTTGATCCAGAAGTCTACTCTTGAGTTTGTTTGTCTGTTTTTTTACTTTACAGATCTGCCAACTTGCTGCCATCTGTGTCCGTCCACTCCACCATGACAGCATCCCGGGGCTGTCAATCACCTCATTAACCCGGTAAAGGACGGTGGGCAGAAAGATCATTGGGCATCATTGTGTGTGTGTGTGTGTGTGTGTGTGTGTTTCAATACTTGTCCCTCTGCATCTGCTATTCACGACATCATGTGGTGATTAGACACACACACTTTCAACCCACATCATTGACTTTTTCCACTCTGTTCCCCCCTTACCAGCTTAACCATTCCGTATCTGTTCACAGCCTCTGATGAAGAATCTCACACTCCTCACATTCATCACACACACACACACACACACACGCACACACACACACCACTGTTTATTTGGCACCCCCTCTTCTCATTTATCAACAACAGAAGACCTTACTTCATTTAAACCCCCCGTGATAGCGTAGTCAAGGCAACCACCACAGAGAACAGAAGGAGCTGTGAAATTGCTGTGAAGTAATGAAAATTTACTTTATCATTTCAGCTCAGCAGCTGAATAGAAGAATCATGTGATTCAGAGTTAAAGAACGGGACATTGTACTTGACTGGTGTTTATTCCTCTGCATGAGCTGTGGATTATAATTGGTGCTCATCTAAATGTTTTTTTTTCCTGAAACTTTTATGATTTGTGTCATAAACATCTTCATTCTCACTTGGTATTGTTGACTTTGAACAGACAATGTCTAAGGCACGTGACTGGTTCTCATATAAAGCAGCCCATTCTTGTGAATTTGCATACAAATAATGCAACTTTAGACCTTCAAAATATGTGCAATGCATAGGCCAAAATCATTTATGCTTGTAGCTATTGACGCCCATCTTAGTGTAGTTTTTATAAATGAAGCAGAGTAAAAAGCACAGAAGTGGCCTCTAATGGTGGGAGGGGGTCAAAGAAACCCTGGACTTCACCCAGGAGAACAGGGTTTGTGTCCTATGTGAAAACAAAAGAGAATGATGTGATTCAAACATCACTTAACTTTCGTGCATCACTTTTTCAAGTAACTATGTCACCTCCGGTAGTCATGTCGTCCTTGTAACTACTTCACTTCCGGCATTTCCATACTTTTTTTAATTGTCTTTTATAACGCCTTACCAAGAAGTTGATTGCCCTAAACCTAGGTGGTTTTGTATCATAAATTTAACAAAACTGCAGCCTTTTTCTTACAACAGCGAACCGCCCGACAGCTAACATTTCGGATCTGGTCAAACCCTACACTCCTGCCCGTCCTCTCTGATCTGCATCAGACAAACCCTCCGAGGGTCAACTCTCCTCAAAACCACTTCCAGACTTTTCTTTGTCCTGGCACCCAAATGGTGGAAAGAGCTCCCCACCGACATCAGGACATCAGACAGCCTGTACGTCTTCCGCTGCGGGCTGAAGACCCACCTCTTCCAACAATACCTCAGTTAAGTCATGGTCGCTAATAATAAAAATAATAATAATATATATTTTTTAAAATTCTTCTTTAGCACATTGTGTTACACTTATATAGCACTCCTGTAGTGGTTACAGTTGGCTATGAAAAGTTATGCACTTACTTGATTCCTTTGGTCTGAGGCTTGAACCATCAAGGTTGAATGCACTTATTGTAAGTCGCTTTGGACCAAAGTGTCAGCTAAATGACATATTGTAATGTCCTGCAGCTGGTAGGGTCGCTTTTTTTGAGAATCGCTCCTGTGTGTATCATATGCACGGAAAATTGGATTTTGGCGTATGCATTGCATGAAATTTCTAAGTGTAAAAGTGTGTTATTTGTACGCTGATTGTGAGGTGTATAAAGACACTGATTCCAAGAAGAAAAATTTCAAATAAGGGATGTTTCTGTATGATGATGGATGGAGGCTGTCAGAGCATGATGCTATTGAGTGCTTAGATTATAAGAAAAGTTGTATTTACAGAAATTTGTTTTAAATTAACAAGATGGTTGATGTCTATCACAGTGTGTGGCTATTCAACAATCCTCATGGGGATGAATAAAGTATCTATCTATCTATCTATCTATCTATCTATCTAATGTGAAGGCGACAGTTCACTGAAAAACATGGATTAAACATGTTGCATTTATAGACACAACATCTGTCTGGGAAATAAATATTTACATTTTGGTATATTTTCTTTCTGTAGTCCAGACTACTGTTTTAAATTCATGGAGTCGGTCACCTTTATGGCAGAAGCTTTGGATTTTGGCTGCAATTTATTTTTTTTATGTTTTATTGGTTCCTAGTCACTGTCTAAAAAACATTTTCATCACATGACTGACTTCAAGAAGCGGATGGTCGTCAGTTCAAGGCCTTTTATTTCAACCCCATGTCCCTTATGACGCTGAAGATGTAAACTCTGACAGCAGCCCTCAGCAAGGCATATAACATGCTCTCTACACAGGATGTGTTGACCCCATATTTTCACTCTTTTGACATCCTTTCAGTTGGAGATGACTCTCCGCCAATTAAAAAAAAAAAAGATGACTTTTTAAGTCAAAATTGAGTGAGGTGTTGAGAGTTGAGTCAGCTGGGTATAAGCTCTATAATAACGTGGTTCTGACAGAGGCCTTGTTCAACTACAAGTTCAAATGAAAATCCATGTAACTGTATAATGTTGGTGCTTTAAACCAACCAGTCTTAAACCCTTTGTGTGTTTTCCTCTTAACACATCAAATGTCAATGTTTGCTTAGAATGCGTCTTCCATATCTTGATAGTTTAGTAATACCACAGTGGAAGGCCAGATAATAGGTCTTTAAATCTGTCTGACTCAAATCAAAACCATGGAAGCACTTGTGAGACATAGCAGTTTTCACCAGAACCAACGAATTAGGGCCCAAGCACAGACCGGTGCAAGGACCCTATACTGTAATGAAAGCCAATTATTATACATCCAGATGAATTGCATTTTGAGGTTTTAAAAATGGTTGAAAACTTATAAAAGTAGTGGTGAAAATTGATATGTATATAAAAGGTCTCAATTGTGTCTCCTACAAAGTTTTAAAAAATAGCCCTTTGTACCCTTTCACCTTGATTTACTAAATTTGTCAGCCACATGTAAGAATTTGGGACTTAAGAAAAACTCTCAGAAGAAGTCAGATACTTGTTTATTTTATTGTGAATTTTAAGTGTTTTTTATGCTTTTTACATAGTTTAAAAAAATCTTCACATAAAATGAATACAATCAACTTAAAATTTGGTCAGTACAATCTAAAGATCTTTCTGACATTAAGATGGTAAAAGTGACACAGTGCTGCTGTGGTTTGGTCGCCATTTTGTGCTTCTCGCCATGAAACAGAAAGCTGTTGTAACTTGAACGTGCATTGTCCAATCTGCCCCAAATTTCTCATTCTTGAGTACTTAAGGCATCTACATGCTACAGATGACTAATAGTCATCACACCACATACTTTCAACAGGAAGTCAACCTCTTATGTGACAAACATCATCTGACTTACATAATATTTACATTGTGTGATTTACACTTGATATTAGAGAACCTGACATATTTGATATCAATTCAACAAATAAATAAACAATTCAAACAGGCTGCTATAAATATTCTGATTTACTTTAATATTTAGCAATGAAGATCTCTCTTGCTCTGATCAGTTTGTATTTAAATTGTAACCTTATATGACCGATGAACAGCTCTTTTTATTGTATGTTTAAGTGCAGATACAAATAGAGCCATTAATCGCTTCTGTACTTGTTTGGTTCGTAAATCAAACACAACAGACAGTTTATTTTCTGAGCTAAACTTATGAAAGTTAAATCCTAAAGTTTATTATTTCCAACCATGTGGAACAGCTGCTATGTGATGCAAATTTCATATGTGAGTGCGACAAACACCAGCTGTGTGATTCTGTTACATACAATAACAGGGCCAGGGCCATCAACGCAATGATAATTTAGCAGATGGCTTTGATACCTGTATATAAAAAGTAATGATTAAATTTGACTTTGAAGTTGTTTTTAAACCTGACATTATGATGTTGTGTTCCAAAGTAGTCTGTGAAAAGGAAAAAATAGTTTGTCCTCATCCGTTTGTCTTTAATGTTTAATGTTACCAGTTTGGCTCAGTATTTTAGTCATTCTGAAGTGTGTGGCTTTCATTTAGCCATCTTGACTTAGGCTGTGTGTGACCACGGGCCAGGAGTCCACTGCTCACCGTGCGCTCCATCTCCTCCTCTGATTCTTTGTCATGTTCACCTTATCTGGACTAAAAGCTCAATTGCTGCCATTTATTTTCTTTCTTCCACCTTTTCAAGCTTCTCCTATGTCACCAGCATGTGAGTGTGTGCTTTTAGCCTTTTGTAAAGTGGCACAATGCTCAGTCAATAAGCTGCTTTGAACTCTGTCACCTTGGATGCATGCCAAGAGTGCCACAAAAAAAATAGTCCTGTGTTGTTTTCCCTGCCTTGAGAAAAACTGACATGTCTTTTGTTATCCTTCTTTTGATCCTCACACTCTTTTTCAGTTTTTCTGACATTATTTTTTTCTGTTGTCTTCATTGTGTTTGATAGACAGAGGAACTAAATTCTGCTGGAAAATACAAAGAACAATTAGCTTCATCTAAAAATGGAAACTTAACAGTTGCTATGTATGAGAGTAGACTGTCCTTCGCCTTCAGTGTAAGATAACTAGATATTTCAATATTTTATTGTTTAGAAGGGGAGACACAAGAAGCATTTTTCATTAAAGTAAATACTGTTGGTTGGTGGTCCACATAATGACTGAGAGATGGAGATGATGTAAATATAAACATTCTTTAAAGTTATTGGACTAAGTGATAAATTGCAACTTGAATAGTTTTATTATCAACCTAAAACCTTAAAGTATTGTATTATTCAATATTTTAATGGGCAGGAACACTAGTTGGACTTACTCATTCACAATACAAAGCACAGTACCTTTACAAATCAATACTGGTTTCAAAATATAGTGTGAAAGTGTTAAATCAGAACAGAGATATTTAATGTTCACTGCCATCCCTTTGATTGTTAAAGTGATAGTTTAATTACACTATAAAAAAATGTCTGTAGATTTTACGGTGAAAAACTGCTAAACCAGACAGTAAAAGACCTTAAAATGATAAATGAGTTAGTTCAGTTTCAGTAACAATGAAAACACCGTAAATCAGCCAAAACAGTATTTTTTTTTTTTTGAAAAATACATTACTCCACTTTAAAATACACTGTAATATGTATTTAATGTAATATATATACAAGCCGCAACTGTAATTTCTGCATTTATCTTTTGTAAAAAATACCTTTCTCAGTGTTAAATGTACTAAACACCATACCTCTAACAAAAATATACTGTAATATTTAATGGTAAAATCTTCAATTATTGTGTTTTTATTTATAAAGTATTTTCTTGTCAATTATATGGCAAAACAGCATTTCTTTTGATGGAAAGACCTTTTATTTATACAGTAAAAAATGGGGAAAAAGGCAATCTTAAACGTGAAATCAACAGTGTCAATATCTTTTTACTGTAACATTAAAAAAAGTTCTACCGTATCTATTATGGTAAAGTTCTGGCAACCACAAGTGCCGTTTTTTTTTTATGTTAAAAACAACAGGAGTTTTTTTCACAGTGTACTTTTTTTACAATTTTGATTTGAATTTAATTATTTTGGCTGACAAGTCTTAAAAATTATTCACTTAAAAGCTTCACTTTCCCATCTGTACCACTCACTGAGGCTTTACGAAGAACATTATTAATGATTAACAAAATGATTCTCAGGTGGCAAATTTAAACCAATTAAATCGGCAAACACACATTCTTCACATATCGCTGAATTATGTGAGACTGTATCACATTAAAATGTGTTTCTACACATTTCACATCCTGGTGTTAAATAGGCATGATCTTTTTAAAAAAAAATGTTATTAAAAAATGTAATATTTATACTACAGTGAGAATGAATGTTAAGTGTATGCAAGAGACATATCAAACAAATAAAACTGATTTTATTTCTTCGTTTGAAGAGGTCTAGTTGTCGGTGCCTCCGGAGCTCCACATTTAATCCGTATTCTTCAAGTGATTAAAACCATATCTGGTACATTGCTGATATGAGGTACAGAATTTAATTTAGCACATAAATATTTCTTGACGCCTTGAAACACAAAATAATAATGTCTTTTTTATAGTAACAGTTAATCACAGTTTAGAGCTTTCAAGATGACAAGGACATTGTTCAGCTCTACAGATAACATGCCCAAGTTGTGCTTGTTTGTGCTCATCGAATTATCCTCTATGAAGCTGCCCCTTTCACCCCTTTGCCAGTCTTGTGTTAATTCTTTACTGGGGTTTTTCTACAAACCAGAGAAATCTGTCATTATTACCTTCTTTGCTCCATTAACTTCTCAAACAAGTGCTATTCATCATTAAAAAGGAAAAATGCTGCATGTTGAGAGGATTTTCTTTAACACGCATTGACAACATGCCAAAAAATCATCAGCATGTTTTATAAAAAAATAAAAACAATTTTATGTTCTGTGGTGGTTTTAAGTCAGATCACATATGATTCAATGTTCCAGCACTGCACATGAAATATGTCACCATGACGTTTAAAATTTGGTTACACACCACTAATGATGGGTTGAAGCTGTGAACTGTGCTTTGCAGACTTCAGCAGGTGAATAAATTCACTTTGTCACATTTCTAAGAATTCAGCAACAGTGATAGGGTTCTCATTCTTCCCTCTCACATACACAAAAAATACCTTTAACATTCACAACTTTACCTCTCACATACCCATAAAAACCCTCTCACATTCACAGTTTTACCTCTCACATTCACAGTTTTACCTCTCACATTCACAAAAAACCCGTCATATTCACAAAAAATACCTCTCATATTCACAGTTTTACATTCACATAAAGTTTAGGGCAATACATCTCCTGCTAAGGTGTTATAAAATACATTTTAAACAGTGAATAAATATAAATGGCAGAAGTGAAGTAGTTACAAGAATGTGACTAGAAGTGACAGTTATGTAAAAACGTGATGCACAGAAATTCATTGATGTTTAAATCACATTATTTACGTTTGTTTTCACATGGGACACCAACCCTGTTCACCTGGGTAACAGTCTGGGGTCCGTTCGACCCATCCACCTCCTTTCCCACCCGCCCCAGGTGCAACTTCTGTGTTTTATTCTTCCCCTCGCCTTCACTCATAATTATTACAATTGCTAGAGGGCGTTGGAGGAAGGTTTTTATTGTAAATATGGGTCGTATTTTGCTGCCTGTACAAACAACCTATGTAATCGTTTTTGAGGGAAGACCAGTTTCTGTTTCCCATAGGACAGGCAACTGAGCCTCATGGATGCTGCAATATCAAATATGAATTTGAATCACCAACCTTACAGTAACCACAACCTTGTTTAATTACTCAGAAGACATGATGCTATGTGGAGAAGTGATGCCATTATCATTACAGTAAGAGAAATCCCTTAAATCTGAAAAAAATGTCTTGCACTGTAGCTCTTGTCAGATGGGAGCTAGTCAGAAATATGCTGTACAGTAGATCCATCCATCCATCCATCCATCCATCCAGCAGTGCACAAAAAGTGAAGTAATAAGAAACACATTGGTCTGATATTGTACTAATCCCTTCTCTTCACTTTACAGTGTGTGTGTGTGTGTGTGTGTGTGTGTGTGTGTGTGTGTGTATTTGTGCAGTGTGTGTGTATTTGTGCATTTGCACACGCTATCCGCACATGACAAAGCTTTTTGGCCAAGGAAATCCACAGCTCAGTGCACACAGATGTGTTGAACACGCTTCAGCTCTGTTGGGTTAAAGCTACCCGGAGAACATCAAGAAGGCAGGAAGGAGGATCTGACAGGAAGACAGGGGAAGGAATACAAGTGAGCACAGCAAAAGAGGAGGAAATATGCCAACGCCATTTCATAAAAGATGACTCTCTTGACACTGATCCTATAATGTCTAATCTACAAAGATTATAAACATGTCTTTGAGTTTGACCAAGGAGGCTGTTGACACTATAGCTTTTTGTACAATGTCTCTTTTGTCATATACAGGGGTTTATTTACCATTACACCACCTAAGCCAGTCTGAGCCCTACCTAAGCCGAATGAATATAAAATCAATGTGGAGAGCTTTAAAACTGCTGACTTTTACCAGGTCTAATGGTTTGTCCCCAGTGGACTTCTTTATTGAGTTTTGTCTTTAAGCTTTTTGGGTTTTGTATATTTATTAGCATACAAAATGTACATTTTCTTTCCCCAAACCCCCAATAAACACATGCACCAAAGTCTTCTACAAACCTAAAGAAAAGGCTGACATATATTGTCATATATCACAAACATACTTTATAAATGATATATAGTGATAATAAAACATGCTTTTACTTCATTCGGCCACTGCTTTATCTCAATGTAGTTTGAGACCACAGTTGCCTTAAAAGTTATCACTAAATACTGGCCCATTCATAACAACAGAAACTGCTGAGATATGAAGAGCAAACCAACAGAGATTTGATTAGATTTTTATGAAATAAAAGAAAAAACAAGTTAATCAATCATTAATTTTGAACTCGACTTAGTTGAATTGGAAACAAAACATAGAATCTGGCTTTTTAAGGAATTAACCCATAAGAACCCATGGTGACATCCTTGTAACAAACACTTTAAATCTTCTAGAATCTAAGATTAAACCCATTTAACAATTCTAACCCATTAATAGGGTGTTCTGTATTGCATTTAACTTGTTTTGACCATATTTCCTGTAACAATTTTGATAAATGTTGTGGAGATGCAAAGAAAAAGTCAAATTTGTGTTTCTGTAAAAAGAAAATGTGTCTAGTTTATTTATTTTAAAATAAGAAATATTATGAACACAAATACCATAAACACCCAATGTAACATTTATGTCACATCACAGGGGTAGTATTTTTTTTTTTTTAAAACATCATAAATGTGTTCTATGTGGTCCACTTGGTCTGTGATATAACCCCCATAATTTTCCTTTAATGATTACTGGGTCTGGGTTCTTATGGGTTAAATTTAAGGTGCACTGTCATTGTCAGTGTCAAAGTACTGGGGAAAGGCAGCCACCATCAGCACATGCTGATAGCTGCATGGTGTACATGGGGAATGTAGGCTGCTTGAGCCAACACATCCGCCTGCAAGTAGAGTCGTCCCTAGCTCCCTCTCATTTCCTCCCTGTTATGCTTCTTGTGTGTCTGTACCAGTTTGTCTCCACTTCTTCCTTAGTTCAATAGCTTTAAAAAAATTACATCTTATCAATAAAGTATAACATTTTCAGTGAAACTTTTTGAATTTTAGGTACTTTGATGCAACTGCCTAGCCTGGGTATACCCATACTGCCTTGCGCGCTCTAATTTCATTTTTGAACCTCCAGGCAGTCTGGCAACCAGGGCCGTTTCTTAGCCCTGTTTTAGGGATCCAATCACAGAACGGGGAGGGACGGCAAGACGGTGACGCGTACTACTCGACAGATGGACGCTTGTAGTTTCGTAGTTTTCTTACGGCTCTAACATGCCTGCAGCAGACGCGAAACTCTCTTTAGCTGTAGACGGCGTTTTAAATAGTTAAGAGCCAAAGTTTATTTTAAAAGAAGAACAACGTTTTGACTTTACACTCCTGTTTCATCACCAAAAAGGATGTTTTAGCCTTGCTTCCGACAGGATTTGGCAAAAGCCTAATCTACCAACTAGCTCCGCTACTAGCTCTGCTACTAGCCCCGCTACTAGCCCCGCTACTGCTTGCTGCTGTAACGCCGGTGATCTCGATACAAGCCGGGGGACAGCGGAGCCGCCCAGAGACCCGCAGCAACTCGTCTATTGCCTATAAAATCAGTGGATGTGTGTGGCTGAATGACATGAGGGGGAATAAGGTTGAAAATAAATAATCTTGCAGAAAGCGAGAACTGGAGAAGCAAAGCAGCAAGCAACACTCTCTCACAGACACACACAACAAACATCAATTTCTGTCGCTCTACATACGTCATCTGGTTTAACTGATACGATTGGCTAAGAGCTACCTACAGACGCTTTGATAGACATTCTAAGCGCCCAATAAACGGCTCTGGAGGATCGTAAACCACGCCTCCTCTACGGAGAAATGAATGGCTGGTTTCCAGACTAATCTCATTTGTGATTAGTCTGGTGTTAGCCAGGCTAGCAACTGCCAGTAACTGAGGAGCAGGATGAGGAACAGCTCTAACACTATTCCGATGAAAGGGTCAGAGGAGAGGAATAAGACGACAAAGCAAGAGCAGTAGAGTCCTTCAGTGTTGGGAGTGATATATAGTGAAAGCAGTCTTTGCCAATGCATATCCAATGGCAGGGTTTACTGGTGCACTAACGAGTCCCTCTGGCCCCGTCAGAAACCACAAGCGAGCTCACGAGTGAGCAGCTCTTCTTAAAGAAAGCAAAGACAGATCTTGATTTATTCTATCACTTTTTAATAAGTACACATACAACCTTGACCCTTTACTACAGAACCTATTAATATGAAAGCACTCCTCCTGCCTTTTTTTCTGAATGATTATTTTTTATTTCACGTCATGGCTATTTCTCCAAATCATTTCCCCCCAATCTCCCTCTGGTGCTTTCTCTCCAAGTTTATGCCTCACTCTCATTCTCCTGCACCCCCTCTTTTGGTTGCTATCTCTCACATTCTGCCCCCATATTTCATTGTGACTCTGCCTCTCATTAGACCCTCTATCGCTCTTGTCCATTCGTCTCTGTCTTTTCTTTGCCTTACTCACGTTCCTCTCCCCCCCTTCGCTTCATCCTCTGCTCTGTTTGTAATGTTTATCTTCTGCCTATCCCCCAGTGCCATTCTTTTTCTTAACCTTCTCTCACACTGTCTGTCTCTCCCTTTTTCACTCTTCTATTTTCATGCTGCATTAAGTCAGTGAGCAGTGTACAGAAACCATATTAAGCCAGAGAGAGAAAGAGGGAGGGACGGGGGTAGAGAGAGCCTGAGAGAGTCTCAGAAGTTCTCAGCGTGCTGTCAGTGACTGAGGGAGGTCATCTATCTCCTGGGTTTTCTCTCTCGCCTCCTTCCTCCCCAGACAGCTAATTCAATATGTTGAGAACAGGACCGAGCGCTGTTCCTTTGTCAACAAATTTCATTAAGCAACATTAGCACTGCTATCAAAGAGGTGACAGGGAGGAAATGATGGATTCAGATTAGAATATTGAAAATGAAAGTGTTGCAGGAGCAAAACGCCTAATGTGTGTGTGTGCGTGCCTTTGTGCACGTGCACAATCTCCTACTTGCCACACTTGTCCCCAGCCACTTAACAGGCAGAATTTACATAACCCATTTGAATTTTCATTATTTCTCTTGGAAGGATTTCGTAATTGGATTTCTTCCCACGGAATTTCTTCTTCCCACATGTACCCAAGAGGAGAGGAATACTGTTAAATTACTGTACCATTTAAAGTAGTTAAGGCTGGGTGTGGTTTGCAAAATCTTTCCTGATAGTGTTATTAAGATTTTGTGAAAGGGGAGCCATTTAAGCACTGCTTTACTTGCTTTTGCGAATGAATCATTTGCTATCACAGTTAACAAATTCTCACTTCCAAAAAACTGTACCACAGTGCTAAAATTTAAATGTACCATCTATTTAACATATTGTTACTGAAAGGATATAAAGAAGGATGGTTGGAATGTTTTTTCTTCTGTAGAGAAAATCATTACTTCCTGACTGAGATTGCACACTTTGAATTACCCTTTTTGATTAGACACTAAGCTTGAAAGTCAAAAGTTTGTGGTCATCATTAGAAATAAAAAGTTTGCTGGATGTGATGTTTTGATATGGAATTTGCAAGTTCTTCCTTTAGAAGAATGGAGTCTGAAGACATTAAACGGAATCAGAAGAAGATGAAGAAGAAGAGGACTTAACCTCTTCAACTCCTTGAGGACGCCGGCTACTCAGCCGACTTTCCATCTTTCAGAGGCTTTAAAGTTTTAGTGCCATCTGAAGATACTAGTATCAGATGAAATTATCTCATGGAATCAATTGATACCAACATGTCATGATAACTTGTCAAGAAGTGGGTGAAATATGTTCCAAGGTTTTAGGCATGGAGACCCTGGCATGACCATTTTCAAAAAAGTCCCTTGTCCTTTGACCTAAAGAGATCTGAATGAAAATGGGTACTATGGGTAGCCATGAGTCTGTGCTGTCAAGAACCTGGCAGTATATTTCAGGATAATCACAGCCTCATGACATTTTACAACCACAAACGAGATACATAGGACATTCTGAGGTTTTTTTCTGGGTATATTGACAATGCAGGAGTTTCTTAGCAGTTCAGAAATCAGCTGCTCGCCATCCAATCGCAGAAATCTCAGAAATGACAAATCAATACCAAATCAAAGCATGGATATTTATATGATGTTCAGCCTTAAAGATCATCCAAAGGGCTCGGAGTAAAGCAGCTACTCCTTTTGCATCAAAAGGGGCCAGTGGTGGGGGTTTAAGCATCTAATGAGGATGCGTCCTTGGTGCCTCCAACAAAAGATTTTTCGAGGTACACGCTGGAGAGATTATACATCTCACCCCTGGGTTCCCCAGGAAGAGTTAAAAGTTGCCGGAGAGACGGACGTCTGGAATACACTTGCTTAGCCTGCTGCTCCCACAACCTGGCCCCAGATAAGTGAATGAAAACTGATGGATGGATATTTTTACTCTAATTAAATACAGCCCCTGTGAAAGACGAAAACCCACAGAACAAATTACAGGCAACGGTCTGCTGACAGTTTCCCACAGGCCTGGATCAATTAATCATTTGGAACTATAGCCATAAAGTTTGTTTTAAGTAAACTTTTAGTGTCATGTGGGTGAGGTCTGCCTTAAGGAGCCAGTTTTAAATTAAATCATTCACAGACCAGTATTTTAGTTTCAGACAATGACACAGTCTGGCCTGCTGCTGTTAATCTTAATTATAACATTAATAATAACACCTGGATTAATACTCAAAACAAAACAAAACAGTGTGTAATCAGTTTTGTGACAAAAAACTATTACAGGCCACAGGTTTAAAAAAGGAATTCAAATACACACTATTTTCTTGATGCTGGACTATTTAGCTTTCCAAAGAATCTAAATAGAATGCAATACATTCACTTTGATACAAATGTTTTCGGTAGCATGTGCATAATTCAACTGCATTATGTAAATAAAAAAGTAGACTAAATACGGTATTGGGATTGTTATTATTCAGATATTTTAAAGTATGCCATTTAAACCGGGTGTAGTGACAACAATATTCACTCCAAGCAAATAGTTTCTAAATTGTACAGTATATGTAAGGGTGTCTGTGAGTATATTGAGATTAGTTTAAGGTCATTACCTTGACATCTACAGTTTTACTTTTCACTGGACTGGATGGGAACTAAATGTTTCCAGTAAGAATGCTAGTTGCATGAAAACATTTTTCAGTAGACACTGGGAATCCTGTTTACTAATTCACATCTGCTGTACACACACACACACACACACACACACACACAGACACAGACACACACACACACAGACACAGACACACACACACACACAGACACACACACACACAGACACACACACACACACACACACACTGGTAAAAGGTGCAAATTGTCTTGCAATTCAAATGGTTTCCCTCCCTCCTGCTTGTGTTTTCCTCTCTCCCTCTCCTCGCGTCTGGCTCTCTGGCAGCTACAGGGAGCAGTGACTGAGTGACTGTGTGTGTCTTATTGTTTGTCATGAAAATAGGATTTCAGCAGATGGATGGAGAGATTCTGGAGGAGAAATACAATCTAAAAGAAAGTATACACAGAAATAATGGATTGTTATGGTTACTGGTTTCCTCTCTCCCACATGGGGGAGTAACAGACTCCATTGTTCTTTTGTGTGTGAGTGCGCGTACAACCATGCATTTGTGTGGTATCTGTGATAAGTGCTGGCATGCGTCCTAATATAATTTGAATTCATATGTGTGTGTGTGTGTGTGTGTGTGTGTGTGTGCTTGATGCCTGACTTGTGTGGGAGGTGAAATGGGGAGAGAAAGAGAGCAGAAATTAATTCATGTATTGACTACAAAAGAAAGGAAAAACCTGTTCAGTAAGATGCAGGAGGAATAAACCTTAATCTGATATTTGCAATCAAAGGCACACATCACTACCTACATATCGATATGGAGGGATTATCTTGTTTAGTAGATGCACAACTGATTGTTTGTGTACCGCCCTCTGTATGTAAGATATTTAAACAGATTCCCCCTGTGTTTGTTTTTGATAAAGTGACAGGAAGGGAAAAAAGGAGAGCGTGTATTTCCCATATTAATGCTGCTCTCCTCCGCCTCCTTTTGAGATGTTGAGTGATGCAGAGACGATGAGCCAAATTTCCCCAAGGGGATTGTGAACAATTCATGTTGTTTTAACTATATTCATATAATTTCACATTTCTTTTCTTATGTTTATCTTATGAATTCATTAATTTGTATATGGTTTTGATGGGATGCGTCAGGAATGGCAAAATGACTGTCTTGGCTATTAAAAGCATGTTAATGTTATGATATTATAATTAGTATTTCTACATTCAGATACAGGTATTGTGCCTTCACGGGTCTTTTCTAATCACTTTCTGATAAGAAAGCATTTATATGAATCCTGATGTTGATCAGGCACATCTAATAAAAAAGAAAAGCCTCTGCATATTAATGACAACTCTCTCTTATCTAATTCTCTCCTTCATTAGTTTAAGGCTGAACAATGGAGGGAATAAAGAGTTAAGCTGTAATGGAGAAGTTTTTTACCATCTTGAGTACTGCTTAATTAATTCCTCCCAATCTTTGTTCAATAGAAACTATAATTATGCGTTTGGTTTGCTGAGAGCTTGGCTGTGGGAATTAAGAGTGCATGTGTGTGTGTGTGAAGAGAAACTAGATCTATTTGCAGATCTTGGACAGTGTCAAAAGCAATGCACTTATTTACAATGTTGGCTCTGTGATTCTCTGAATTTCTTATTTGTGTCAAATAAAACAACAAACCATCTCTGTCTATCTAGCGCTCTCTTTTTCAAACATCAGTGGATCCAGAGTTGAGAGCATGTATTTCATGCTTTTGAGTCTGTTCTGATTATTTTTACATGATATGTGTTATGATCATGTTTGACTTGAATTAGTTGCAAATGGCCAAAAATGTCCATTATGCTCAGTCTTACTTTGACACTTCAACTTTTACTCTCCTCTTTACCCCTCACTGCTGCCACTGTTTTCTGTTTCACTGCTGCATGTCACAGTAAATAAACTTTATATAATGCATAGGGATGCAGGAACTCTTAGGGCAGAGTTGATGCTGTCAAATATCATGCAGATGAGGTATTTTTGCCTCATGCTTGCTGACAACACCAATTTTCTTACTGAGTGAGTGTGTGTGTGGGGTGGGGTGGGGTGGGGTGGGGGGGTGTCAGTCAAACCCCCATCTTATCTTTTACACTCACTTCTCTTCGCTCGATTTCTCACCCGTTTAGGTGCTGTCAAAAACTTTCATATCCATCATTGCCCAGTCCAGCTATCTCACTCCTGACTCCTCTGCCTCTCTCCTGTTTCATTTGTTTTTCTTGCCTTCCTCTGGCTGGATAGTAGCACAAGACAATATGCAAAGATAATAACCTTCTGGCCTGTAAAGTAAGGCATGCTAATTTCATTGAACGACCATAAACTACTTCACACCACATTACAATAAACCCACGGCAATATTGCTGAAATCCATACCACATATGAGAAATACAATAAGGAAGGAAAGAAATAATAGCAAGCAAGACTTAAAACCATTAATGCGACATTTGCAATTGAGTGACCTGGTGATCATGTGAATGTGACGTCAACAAGGAGGAATCAACTCTGTAGCTAAACAACGTTAAAGACTCACTACTCCTCTTTCTCCCCTTTTAAACATAACAAGGCTGCAATCAGATTTCCCCATCACATTTTGCCTTTGGCAACAGGCTGTGCCTCTCCCCATGACAGGTGCATTGTGTCCAGCAGCTTCTCCAACTCTGACGCACAAGCTGGCAGGGTTGCTTCTAAATTTTTGTGGCCCTCACCCGCTATGTGAATACACACCAGATCTGATTTAGATTCCATATGCATATAAATGAGACCATATGCTACTTTTTACACATAAAACAATTCTAATCTAAACAAACATGCAACCAACCATGCTATTGAAATGACTTTAACTCATGACATTTGAAGAAAAACAATGATTTTAAATTTGAGACGGTCCATTTCAGGACACCAAAGATACTTCTTTCCTGAATTGTTCTGTACAAACGCAATTTATCGCATGTCTGTCCATCCTGGGAGGGTCTCTAAGGGCTAACTGCTACGCTTCCTTGAATGAAAAATGGTCATGGCGCATACCATTCCTTATATGTGTACTGAGATGCAGATGCTGTTTTGAACATTTTCTTTATTATTATTATTATTATAAGTTAAAGCCATGTGTGTAGGTATACAGCCTCCATTATCTGCATTCTTTACTGACCTTTTTATATTTTTCAATAGCATTTTTTTCCATTGTTGTGTGCCACGACAAAAGCAAACATTTTTGCCTGCAAACATTACTGACAATCACTGCAACTGAACAGTGGAGAAAATAGGGACAAGGCCATTGTTAAATAATCATGGTGAACTACATTATGTCGTTTTTCTTCTATTCTCTATCGCTCTTTCCTCCAAATATAGGTCTTAACCCCATGCAATTTAAACCTTCATCACACATGACAGCTGCAGAAATGTGTCTGTCAAAACACACACACACACACACACACACACACACATACACACACCTTAAGGAGAAGATACAGATGCATGGGACTTAGGAAGTTGGAGGCCAATGCTGAGAAAAACCACTCATTCTGATAACCAGCATAGTCTATTCAGTGTAACACATAACTAGTCATTTTAGAACGTTTGCCTAAAGGTGTATAATACCATCCTCATAGTCTTATGTGACAAACCACTACATGCAAATAGTTAGGCAGAAAGACATGGAATTATAATAGGATTTATAATGGACCATGCCTGGCTTTCCTTTCCAATAACTCAATTTCCAATTAATTAAAGTGTGTTGAACATGGTTTAGTTCTGCTCCTGGTTTACTAATCAGTGTTGCACACCAAGTTGCATGTAGTGGGCCAAATATACCGACAGTCTTCACTATGGACAGATTTAGGCTATATGCATCATACCACGCCGAGTAAATGACACCTCAGCTAACCACAACAGGCTCTGTAAGCATTAAAGTAACCTTACAGCTGCTGTGACACAAGTTTCGGCTCACAACAAGTATTGTTTAAGGGACAGCGTGTGGCACGGCGGCCAACAGAACATAAACACATGACATGCAAGTGAAAAACGACTAATTCTTAACTTACTCTTTGCAAGTGTACTTCGAAGTTATGTGTCCACAGTCCGTCGATTTGTTTCTGCTTGAGGAAAATACCCTATAGTAATGTAAACGCTTACTAAAGGCATGAACAACAACGCCATCCTTCTTCCAAAATGACGTAAGTTCGTGTGTTTGAAAGTTGTCTATCCACTTCTCCTCCTGCTCTGTTTAGCTAGGTTGCTAACAATGGCGGTGCGGGTCTCTTCAAAACGTTCTATTAGCAATTCAAAGCTTATCAAAGTTGCCTTGCTCAACAGAATAAATGGTTTTCCTTGCTCTCCTAACTCTATCTTGACTTTCATTCGCAGACGAGACAGTAACCGGATGATACACTCTTCACACATCCGTGTGATACACAGAGAGCTCTTTTTAACACTCCAGTTGGGAACATGGTAACCTTCCAGCATAGAAAACAATATTATTCAGCAGCTTTTAGCGTGCACTCTCTAACTGACAACTCATAATATTGGTTTGATTGTGGAGGCGCAATAATGGTTTTACTGGAATCACTGCAGTGAGTTTCCCTCCTCCCAAAAAGAAATACAAAGCAATTCATGCGATGCTGAGATCTTAAAAGTGGGCAGAGTTTCTCAGTTTATGCAATAAAAAACCTCAGGCCTGTTGGAAACGGTGTCCTTGGGACACATTGGACACACACAGTTCATATAGCCTAGTTCCATGAAAAGTAATGAGACAATTATATTTCTCTGTTCTCTTAACAACACCAAAACCCATCGAGACCTCCAGTTTTTACTGAAACTCTTTCTATCTTCTTCCAAAAACAGAGTTACCAGGGCAACAGCTGCATGAATACGTCTAACCCAAAGGTAGGTGTCTATAACATTTATAGTTTTTGCCAAAAGGCCAGACAGTTGGCATTTTTCACACCTTGTCAAAGTAGGTGAAGCACATTTGAAACTGACAGTGTTCCATTAAGGGCCCAGTAAGCTATTACAGTGTGCCAGCATGCACACAACCAGGGCCTCCCTATAGTGTATATTCATAAATTTAGTTGTGACAGTTCAAATTACCTTAAACTAATTACCACAGCTTGATACCAGGTAATATTCCAACAAAACAATTCTGCTTAGTTTTTGTGGGTTAAAAAACTGTAGAGCCTGCCGTGTGCACAGCACTTGCTGGGAACCACCACAGGGGGTAAAATATGGAATAGTGTATGTCATTTTATGAGAAATAACAAATTAGGTCCTGACAAGGTTATTTCAGCTATGCTTGTTAGACTTTAATTGTTGTCATTTCTTTTCTTTTCCACTATTTTTTGTTTGTTTGAGGTAACACCAACACTGCCTATATAGTTATTCTCTGTAAGTAAGTCTAAAAACAATGCAATATGTCATGATAATCAGATACACATTACCTTGGTTTACAATATTATTTCTACTGTCACGCTGCTGTTTTTATCTGTAAAAAAAACAATGGCCATTTTTTCCCCTGCTAAGTCATGCTCCATTGATTTGAGTTAAACATAATCCAGCGTCTGATATTTGACCTATGGCACGGATCAATAGCTTCTCCTGAGCAGCTCTTCATGGGAACACACACACACACACACACACACACAAACAAATAACATACACGTACAATACCTGACAAAACAGAGAAATCATATAAGTCCTTAAGATTCAGTGTTCAGTCGAGGACAACAAAGACAAAGAATGGACTATGAAGAGCGTATTGCATTGCATTGTATAGTTTTTCCGGTCAGAGTTTCGACCTCTTTCCAAATCTTTCTGTTCAACGCCAACCAATAGTTCCAATTTCTATGGCTTTCCATGTATTTGTGTGCCCTTGACTGGTTCTGCAGCCTCTGTTCTCTCTTTCTACATCTGAAGCTCTTGACATGACCAAAAGCACATTGCTCAAGGATATGTCAATGGTAATTCCATTCACCACTGCAGTCCAGATTCCCCCCTGCTCAGTGAATTTGAACAAACAAACTTCTTGTCAAAAACTTTCTTGGCTTCTGCAGCACAGCCCCCTGATATTATAACCTGATCCCATTTCACTTACATCCTTGTAAGTGCAGCAGCAACCTTCCTGTCAAAAGTTTTTTTTTATTATTATTTTTTTGTCCTTCATGCTACTTGCTTTCGATTGCCAACTCTTATTGCCACTGCCTTTATGGGCAGAATTCTTATTTCATTTGAGTAACAGAAACACCTCCACTGTAGACTGCAGTAGCTTATTTCGAAAGCCACTAACTGGTTATTGGAGCTGGTGACCTTCCAGTTACAATTTCACTTCTCCAGGCTTTCATGTCCCAGTGATTGATGCTGTAACATAGCCCTTTGTTAAACTGTAGGTTTAACCTCAGTCAACCTTGGAGAAACAGATAGAGAAAATTGCCGGATTTGAAAGGAATATATTTAATTGACCTTATATTGGTCACATAGTCAAAGTTTACTCTCTTTCACCATCATTACATTAGTGTTATTATTCTCACATAACCACAAATAGTACCTCTACCTCATCACTATGCCTCCAGCAGAAGTAAGTTGCCTCTTTCTTTCAGTCACTTGGAGGGACTCAGAGAAAAGGTTACAATTAAATGTCAGTTTTCTACTTCAGCACCATGGACAGAGTCACTGTTGAGGCCACAGATAATAATTTGCACAAATCTCAGTCAGATGAAGGATTAAAGAGTCAAGCAGACTAGTTAACATATTCAACTAGACAACCTGCCTGCCCTGCACTCTCTGTGCTACTCAGGAATGGAGAGGGGGGCTGGCAGCTTAACAAGGGGCAAGCATTTTGGTCATTTTGCCAACAAAGGGGATGACATCCCCCCCATTCTCTCTCAAATTGCCAACTGTCTAACACTATTCATTCACAGCAAGTTGACACTTAATGCCCAGATCCACTTTGTTCGAACCAATGCAAGCATCCCATCAGTTGCAAGAGAACCATAAAGTTGCAGAACCACAAAGAAACAAATAAATACAAATTATAAAAATCATGATTTTGATAGGCTTAACTTTACTTTACTTTTACTTACTTTACTTAACTTTACAGGCTTAACTTTTGACTTGACTTGGGACTTGTCAGTTTCGACTTTGGACTTAGGTGAAAAGACTTGAGACTTAATTCTGACTTTGTCCCACCTCTGATATAAAATATCATAAGGTGGAAATACTTTGTGTTAATACTTTTTACATTTATTCTTATTCTTTAATAGTTCTTGTTAATATTGCTTGTTTATATTTTTTGATATTTTATTGATACTTCTTTCTATTTTTGCTGTACATTTTTTGTTGCTGTTACACTGAAAATTTCCCTCTTGCGCGACTAATAAAGGAATCTCTTATCTTATCTTATCCTAAATACATGAGCTGCTGTATAGCTGCACTGCTTTCTAATGATAGAACAGTCTCACTTGTCTGTGTTTGTTTTCACAGTTGCTTTACTATCATATGTATTCTCCAGTAGCTTTTGCCTTTTCCAGCCTCATGTGTTGTTTTGAAGTTACTAGATGCTGATAAGCTGCCAACCTGGCACCCCAGGTTGTTTCATTTGTTTGTCTCTTTCCCCCCTCCTTTTCTCTCTTCTCCCTTCACCAGTGATTCATTTGTTTTTCTGTAGAGAGAGATGAGGGCAAGAGGAAGGCATCTTCACAGGTGGCTGCTGTGGTAACAGAAGGTGGGGATTAGATTTCACAACCCGCGTGTGTTTGTACGTGTGTAGAAAGTTATTTCTCAGTGTGTGTGATAGGAGAATATGGAAGATCTAAGTCAGTGCCCCAGGTAGAGTTTATCGCTACCTCTAAATCTAGCTAACACACAGGATATTCATAGTGCGTAACAGATCCTGCCAGACTCCACTCTTCACCTGGTCAATTCTTTCTTTCTCTCTCTTTGTATTAAGCATTGAGAGTCTTGGTCTTTTGTATTTTAACCAACAAGTTCAAAACATTTATTCCCGAAGATGTCATGTTCCCATGAGGCCTGGCTTTTTAATAACTTTTAGTTCAACTTTCTACTATTCAAGAATGTTTTCTATACTGACAGCAGCAGTGATACAAGTATTGCTCTAACTGTGCAACCCGCGAAACCTCTGCACTGCCCTTGGAATGGTTTGATGCTGTTTGTGTGACTGACATGTAATGTATGAATCTGCCTGACCCTGCTGTGGAGCTCAAAGGGAGACAGTTAACAGGCTGTGTTGTCTCCGTGTTGTATCCTTCTATCTGTGCGCCTTTCAGTGCGTGAATGTTTTCAACTACAGCTTTCTGAATCATTGCCCAACAAAAGGACCTCTGGCACAGGCAGCCATGCCGTTCTGTCCAAACCAATTTGGGTCACACCCAGAGAAACAGATAAGAGGGGTGCTCTCAGACTCATCCTGAGCCGTGATGCAAAGTCTACAGAGAGTTGAGGGGGAGTGATTGAGAGACGGGGCAGTAAGAGTAATATGAAGTCAGAGGATGAAAAAGTGCAGAGAATAAAACTCTAGATGTACTTCAGCATTTTACAGCTGCAAGAGAGAGATGAGAGAGGAGGCTTGCAGTTAGAACAATTTTGGGTTGTGGGTGAAAAAAAAGAGAAATATGACATGCTGGAGGACCAGACTCTTAAAGAATTGAGAACAAGCGAGAAAGACTAGGTGGAAAGTGGGAGAAAAACTCTCCCACTTTAGAAAAAAAAAAGATTGTGGTAGAAAAGTCAGGAAATATACCAATAACAAAGAAGGGGTGGAGAAAGTAAAAATAGAGGCAATTGTCATGTTTGATGATATTTCGTTTTCTGATTGGTTGAAGAAATACATGCTCTACTATTATTGTGTTGAGACATTTTTTAGGCTGCAATGTCAAATTTAAACCATGACTGTTTTCCAAAGTTCATGAAAAGTTGACTTTTGGAGATCCATTATTGTTTGAGGAAAGCCACTATATGCAACAAAGTCGTCCTTCATAATAAGATAATTTTCTTTTACGTTACCCTTGAGGATGTTTGTTTTACCCACTATTTTATTTTTATTCTATACAAATGAGATGAGAACGCAGGAGAACTCAGAAGAGCTATTTCAAAAAATACTGATTATACATTGTATGTCCCCTGCGGGGATTATTTTCTGATGACTGATGATTTAAAGGAACATTACCAGGAAAATTAAAGATGCACTGGACTGGAATCTGATATGCCTCCCTAATTTTTCATAGAAGAACTAAATCTTCAACAGAGAGCCAAATAGGGGTTGACTTTAGTTTAAGAAATGTAAATATTTGGAGGAGGTATTGGGGGTAGTTGGGTATAATTTATTTTGTGGTTGTATAACATACTTATCCATAGTCAGTGTAATATTCTCTGTAGGATTTTTATTGTATGTGTTTTATTTGATATACTTGAGATGACAATGTTTCACTTTTTACATCTTCTGTGCCCTCTCTTTGGACTAAAAAACTCCCACAGTGACAGTTGTTGCCTCTTTTATAGTTTAAGAGGCAATCATTTCATATACTATTGTAGACACATATACCAATTTATTATTCTTTTATTCCACTTGTCTTGCCTAACCGATCAGTGTCAGGCTGCTCCTGAACTTTGAGAAACTGTCAGTTGAATGTTAAATGCCTCCTTGTGGAATATTAACACATTTTTCGATCGGGCACGACGTGAATTCATCTATTAGATTGACTGTCTTGGTGTGAGGAGAGTGTTCCTTCGAGATTATTTTGACCTGCACAAAGGAAAATGAAGGGAAGACATATGGAGATAGATTGATAGACAGAGAGGGAGAAAAGTCTTCTTAATTGGCAGTCATACCCTGTCAGTGTCAAATGTTTGAAGGAATGAGTGATTTGTTGAGTAGTGAAATGGACTGATTTAGACTGACAGTGTCTGCAAATATGACACATGTTTGAATGAGTTAAGAGAGCTGTTTTTGAGCATTAGTTTGAACATAATGAACCAGCTCTCTGTTGGGATAATGTGTGAACACTGTCTGCTCACACATTGTGGATTGTACTAATTCTCTTTGCTCTTAAGTCTCTTTCTTTCTTCTCTTTGTTTGTTTTTCTCTTTTGTTTATTGTCAGTAAGTTCACGGAAAATGCCCCCACCTCTTTTGCCTGCAGTCGAATTTGCAGCCAACACATACTGTTATCATATTCCACATGATATATTAACACACAGAAATTAAATATTTAACCTGTAGGTAAAGATAAGTAAAGAGGAGAAATAATGAAATGTAATGGATCAGTGGGTTTTACAGTTATTTGCTGTAGATCTGGAGTGTAATTAGCATCCATGACTGAACTTTCCTTTCAGAAAACCTTGATAGGGAAAGCCCAGAGAATCCACAAAAATCTGGGGTGGTTTTATAATGTTTCTGGAAACAGAATCCACAATGTAGTACTCCTCTTTTACTCATAACTAGGGCTCCACCTGCTATGTCGATGTTATTTTTGCTCATTTGTAGTCTTTCTTAAACCTGCTCTGTATTTCCTGCATATAGAAATCATATTTTAATGTAAGTTTTTATTTATTTATTTAGATTTAGTTTTTTCTTTTTGTTTTACAGTACCTATGTTTATTATTTTTGTATTCTCTGCACTCTTTTCATTTACTCCTTTTTATTTATGTATATATTCATACATTTTTCTAATTTTTCAGGGTAAATATGCCAAAGCAGTCAATGTTTGGACCTGATAGGGAGGGAGGGACATGTGGCGGTTCTTGGGGTGTGTGGGAGGGCACATGGTGGGTAGGGGAGGGGGGGAAGGGGAGGGCTGATTGGTATATGTGACTGTGAATTTGCACATTGTTTTTAGAACATAACAAGCCCTTGAAACTCTTGATAAGGGTAATCTGTTTCCTCCCACTCTGATGCAGCCGTGAGCTCACCTCTGTGGTCAGGATCTCCTCACTGTTACTGTGGGTAAATAAGGTGCTGCTGCTTATCAAGCTGGGAAGCAGTGCTGATGGAGGGTGTGTTCACAGCAGATGATCCCCCCAAACCAGAAAATGACACTGAGTTCTAAACCGTTCACACTGCCTCATTGCAATAAGAAAAAAAGTAGAAGCATTGACCCATATAGCCTGTAACTCATTCATGACTGGAACGTTTCAATGACCTATCATCTTTCCTCATCAGCACCAGATAAAGTGTATCCTTGAGATTCACAGGAAAAATATAACTGTACTGTAGAGGTTTTACTTTTACTGGCGGTCTGATAAGCAATAAAGACATACTTAAATGCGATGTTTATGTCCTTTATCTAAGCCCGTATTTCATCCTTTTTCTCTTTATTCTATTTCCCTGTTTTGTTGTCAAGAAGCATAACTAACAGGAGTGAACTTGATAATGGGAGAAAATAGCTCCCAAAGTTGTTAGAATGTGAAGAAGGTGAAGGAGGGGTGCTCTGCTTAGTTGAAGATAATAGCTTTGACATGGTGTCAAACATTCCTCCCTGGGGTGCTGTTGTTTCTCTGCTGAGAGAAGCTCCTCTTGAGAATGGCTCTCCAAAGTGCCTGAGTCAAGAAACCGTGGTGACCTTGCATGTTGCCTCTTCACCGCTACCCTGGAGGGAGGTCCAGCAGATTTTGGTGCTGTGCTGCATTGCAGTGCATCTCTCTTTCTGTTGTCCTCTCGAACAGTGGGCTGCTGTAAAAAGATAACCTCTCTGTGTCATTGCTAGTTTATAACACTAAACTGTTTTCTCCTCCTCTGCGTCCTCTGCTCTTCTGGACAATCTTTAGACCCCAAACACAACACTAGCAGCAGAGTACAGTGGTTTAGAGACCCTGAAAGTTGTCTTTTTCTTATTAATCCTGCCAGCTTGGTCTATGCCACTGAACAACTTGTTTTTTAAATCTGTAGCTATTCACTATACACTTTCCTGGCCTTGGCCTTAACATCGCCGTCTGCCTCACTGTCTGTGTTTTATCGGTCTTGATAGATGAATAGATGATGTCATGCTGGAGGAAAATTCAACTAAATTTTACTTGCACAGACTTTCCTTTCCACTTTGCTTGTTTTCCTCTTCTGGTTTGTTTTCAATTCTGTGTCTTTTCTGCATTTACAGTGTGTGCCAATTTCAGAGACTCTGTTCAATATGTTGGTACAGGAATCTTTCCCAGATGCCAATATTCTTCTGTTCCCTTTACTCTACCATCAGAAGTTAATGTCAAGTTATGTGCTCTATTACTGGGTTTCCCCAGAGGTCTTTCTCCTGCTTTTAACATGAAAATCAGACCACCAGTCAAGCTTTCTCTCATTTAAGTGCCCGTGCCCCTCTGCCTGCAGTTCTTCATGAACCACAATCCTAATGCTAATCCTAATCCTGTGTACTTTAGGGCAGTAGTTCTCAACCTATTTGAGTCACGACCCCCAATTTAACATGCATGTTGTCCGCGACCCCCACTCACTGAACAGAATCTCACACGCACAGTTCAGATCACCCAAAAAAGAAACAAAATGACCAAAAAAAGGAAACAAAATGACCAAAAAAGACACAAAATGACCAGAAAAGACACAAAATGACCAAAAAAAGACACAAAATGACCCAAAAAAGAAACAAAATGACCAAAAAGACACAAAATGACAAAAAACAACAACACAAAAAGACCGAAAAAAGGAAACAAAATGACCCAAAAAGACACAAATTGACCACAAAATGATAAAAAAAAGACACAAAATGACAAAAAAATGATCAAAAAAAAGAAACAAAAAAGACACAAAATGACCAAATAACACACAAAATGACAAAAAAAAAGAGAGATTAAGTGACCAAAAAGACTAAAACACATTAACACATAAACACTTTAACACAGTGGAGACAGAGCTGACTTCCAAAATGATTTGGTGACCCCCAGAAATCATCTCGCGACCCCAATTGGGGTCCTGACCCCAAGGTTGAGAATAGCTGCTTTAGGGGACGCTACCTCCAGCAGCACATGGTGATGTGTTTAAAAAATAATTGGATTCTGATTGGGTTGATCAAAATGTACTGTTTAAGGGCCACAATTATTTTCCTAATTTTAAGACAAAAGTCATGTTTCTGATCTATTACATGACAGTGCTACTATCAGCACCCTGGACAGCTCCTCAGCCTGCAACCTGGCACTTGTTCATGTGGCAAAGTTAATGATCACAAATCACATGACTTCACTATCTAATTGAGGCGTTCACAGCTGCCTGGACAATGCAGTACATGTGGTCTAAATGAAGATACTCCTGTAGAAGGAGGTAGAATGAAGCTCAGTTATCTGGGATTAAAATATAAATGTGTCAACTTTTAACAATTGTTATATTTCACGTAAAACAATTTATGCTCTTATCTATAATTGGCTTTTGTGGTGTCAAATCATCTCATGATGTCTCAGTGGAGAGAAAATTGAAACTAGCTGACATACTTGATGTATAATATGTCCCCTTTTAATCAATTTAGGGTAAGTTCCTAGAGTTTTTCATTTATATTTTATTTTTATTTTGTCCCTTACAATTTTTAGGCTAAAACCTCTATCAGCTCAACAAAAAATGCTGTGATCATTTGAAACTCTTCCAACCATGACAAACCAGCTTTTCACACAGATATCAAGGGAAATGACAAAAAAGGCACCCATCTCTTTGCTTTGAAACAGATGACATATAAATGTAGTAGTGCCCAAATGACAGCGGAAAACATCAAAGCTGATTGGTGGGTTGTTTCGAAAAGAGTCAGATGTGTTTCATGTGTTTTCATGCTGAATTTTATCCCATTATTATTTGGATGCTAGATTAGTCCTGTTTTTAGATTGGGCAAGTCAACAACATATTTAGTTTACTGTCACTCAAGTCCTTGATGAGGAACTGATTAGGATACGTATCCGGCGTATAAAAACATCTATCGGGATGCTGAGACATTTATACTCTTCATCCCATTTGCTGGTGGGTTTCACGCTCTATGAGTTTTCTCTTTTCATCCTATGTGGAACGTCAGATGTATGATTGGATTTACAAATGCCCCCAAGAGCCCCCAGCAGAAATGTGAATTGTTGTTGGAAATGATCCATTTTGCAACATTTTGCACCTTGCACAGTGGGACAGCCCAGGCAGATATCATCTAGGAGGCTGATATGCTTTATGATCATGGTCTATTTCTCAGGCAGACTGACAGAGCTTTTCTCTGGAGTCGCTCAAGTGGAACTGAAGTTTTCATGCACAAGTTAAGTTACAGACACATAGCTCATTAAGAAACAGTCTATCACACCCCACTGCTCGCTTTCAAACATCATCCGCACACTTTCCCATCTCGCTTCTCTCTCGCTCGTTTCCAACACACATAAACACACATGCACACAAGCAACCTCACAACTTTAATCTTGTTTCATCATTCTTGTTTTCCTTCTCTCCTCTTTTCCTCTTTTCCTTTAACCATCTGCATTTTGCAGTGTGGGGGATGCATGACAGTAAATTTACCGCTGGGACACGGCTCCCCTTTGCTTTGTTTCATATATTTTGATCTTTATTATTCAAAATTGGATCCCCTACAGCTGTTCTGATCCTTCATCTTTCAGAGTCCTCTCCCCACCCCCTGGTGGATGCAGGGATTTAGAGAAAAAGAAAGAGAGGAAATCAGGAGAATGTCTAACTCAAGTGGGCCTGATTTGAATCCTTTGAACTCCAGTGGTGAATCTCTGGCTAAGCTGTTGCAACAGCACAATGACAATGAACAATGGTAAAAAGGAAAGAAAAAAAGATGAACATATGGCATCTGGCTTTCTATTCAGAGTAATATAACAAATCCAGAAGTTACACCTGATATTGAGGATTAGGATGACTCTTAACTGCCCGTTGGTGTTAATGTGAGTGTGAGTGATTGTTTTAACTTTTTAGGTATTTGAATAATCTATTCATTTTTAAAGTCTACAAACAATGTTCTAAATAAGAATATCCTGTTTCATCTCAACAGCTTCTTGAATAAGATGTATTGGTGTTGATCACATTTTCGAGTATATCTTGTGCTAAAAGGCTTAAATATGAAAAGAGATTTGTACAGTAAATAAGCCACTTGGCAGCAGCTGAAGGACAAAATCTCAATCTCGTTTTCAAGTATCCCAACTTTAGCTAGATTTACTAAAAATGTCAGGGTACCTATTAAACACAGGCTACATCACTATTAACATATGCTGCATATGAATGTCTTGTAAGAGCCTCTAAATGTCAAAATCAAGTGTATCATAATCATTCAGCTCATAAGCTGCTTATTGGACTTGCCAATTCCACCACTCACACAGTACTTCACAGTATAAAATGACACAGTGAGACCGTGTTTCTAAAGAGGAAAGTCTCATTAACAGCCGGTATTATGCAGACCTTCACTTTTATCCATTTGCTTTATGGTGTTGATGTCATAGTTATACACTCCAAGGACATCATTTGAGTGTTTTTTTTAACAATGAAGATGTATGGCAATAACATCAAGCTCTTAGATGCAATACTACAAGATTTCTGGACCCTAAATCCCCATGAGGTTAAGGCTGCCATATAGCTTGTAACATGAGAGGAAATAAAAACAACTTCTCTTTCAGATGCAGATAAAAATACAAGCAAAACTCTATTTTACTGTAACATTTTTTTCATGAAAATGCCATTACATTTATTGGATTCCAATCTGCTTCAGCTTTTAAAATGTTAAAAGTAAAAAAAAAAAAAAAACTTTAGAACAATGATTTCAGGTTTCTCTGATTGAGTTGTTACCTCTCATTTCTTTGTCTGGCAAAGAGTTGCAGTGACCATAAGAAAAAGACTGCAGGTTTCAGACATAAAAATGGCTCATCCTCTTTCTGTCTTGCACAGCTAATGATCTCTTTGACATTGAGTTTGGGGGATATAGGCTGAAACCTAACTAACAGGTGTTGAGGTATGCTTTTGAGTGCAGGATGTGCCAAACCATTTATTTTATTTTTTTGAAACTGCACATTTCTAAAAGGGTCAGGGTAAAGTCAAATGTGTTGAATAAAAATGCCCAAATTATAAACATGTATCAGTTACCTACACTGTAAGTAGGGTGCACACACTGTAACCCTAATATAATCAAGTGAAAACAAAGATCTCTGATGTGTTAGTTGTTTTTCACCTCAGCAGCTGGGTTTAAAAACTCTTAGCACCATGAACAGCTCCTCCAGCAGTTTTTATTGACTTCATTAAAGCTCAGAGGCCTGCTGCTGAAACGATCTTGTTTTGTGTATTTTGAAGACACCAACAGAGACCAAAATGCCAGCAAGGCTTGTTCATGTGATGAGCATTCTCCACCTAATTAATGCCTAAAACCGTTCATAATGTGGACAACTACTAAACAAACACAGCATTTCATAAAAAAAGGTTTCGGAGGTCATTGATCAGACCTTTTTACACTGGACAAACACAAGTACAGACAAGTGCTTATAACTTTGTGTTGAAACTTCTTGTTTAATTTTTAATGAGCTCTGGAACAAGAACAGAAAAGTTGCAGTGGGCCTATAACCCATACGTTTCCCTTTAGGAAAAAAACAACAACACTGAACTTTAGGTGACAAAACATTCCAGACTCATTAAAAATACATCAAAATGCAGATAGATAAATAGATTATAGTGTTGGCATAGCAAAACATTTCTTGCAGGCAAAGTAAGATCTGCAATGTATCAGGTACAGAATTGTACAAATAAACTACAGTGATTTGACTAGTGTTCCCAACAAGATTAATACTGGTAATACTTTCCAAAAGTGCAAGCAATATATAAAAGTGTATTATGATGTCAGGCGGAATAGTGAGAAACTCCTGGTTTCCTCTGCGCCAAAACAAGTAAAAAAAACAACCAATTATAAAGTAGAGTGATGCCACTAGACCTGTCCTGTTCGCTACATGTAGCGCCAAAGCTTAAGAGAACAGCAGAAACAGTCTTCTTGCTGAACTCAGACACACATAATGCAAAGAGAGAGAGAGAAGGGAGTGTTGCCAAAGCGAAGAAAACCCAGAGAGAGTCCAAGCAGAGTTACAGATTAAATATTTAAACATATATCGTTATATTCCTCCCCAAAATGAACGCCCCAGTTATGTGGCCCATTTGTGTTTCATTAAAAAACGCGTTTCTTTTGCCCTGCCTCTGTCCATGGTGCTGAAAAAAAAAGCGCGCAAGGAACTACAACTGGACACGTTTCAAGCACCGACACATCCCTGATGTTATGCTTTGTTTGTCTTAATTGCGTTACTACAGCTCAAATTTCACAACAGAGGTGCGTGACTAAAATTAAATTTGTGTTTGTACACGCGAGCGTTGTGACACGGCTTCCAAATCCTGCTCGCGCTCGTGTGTGAACATAAAAAAATCCCCCTGCTGAAAATCAATGACACGGTGTGTGTGTGTGTGTGTGTGTGTGTGTGTGTGTGAGAGAGAGAGAGAGAGAGAGAGAGAGAGAGAGAGAGAGAGAGAGGAGGCGGTGTCTGGTGACCGAGGAGGAGGAGAAAGCTCCTGGTCCGCTTGTCCTCGCAGCTTCCCTTTTTGCCGTCAAACCTACAAGCAGTCGGGTGCCACCGGAGTACCCGGGGCCGTGGACTTATTTTTCCCCGGGAATCGGACGAGTCGGACACCAACGAACTATTCCAGGTAGGTAAAGCAACGACGATCGCAGTTGGTGGGCTTTCCCCCCGTTTAAAATCAAAGAAATAAAAAACTCGAAATGAAAGTGAGTTGTCGACTTTCGTTTGCCGCTGGATGGAGGAGAAAGCAGATGAGAGCCCAGACAAAGCTCCACGGGGGCGGTGAATAGTGTTGACGCTGCTAATTGCTTTTTAAATTGGCGGAGGGGAAGCTCGCGAGCTAATCGTTTGTCTGTCCCCCATCTGCCGCGGTGACAACTCTCCAATGTTTCTAATCCGATTAGAAGAGCGATCAGCAATTTGATAAAACGAGCGCTCCATAGTCATAAACAGTGTGTTCGCTTTGCTGCTCTTTACGTTCCAATGTGACATTCTAAGCCGTTATGCGTCACAGTGTGAGAGTTCTGTAAAGTGTTCTATCTCACTTCATTCTGCTCTTCTAACACTTTGCTGCAGCTATCTGATTGCTCTATCCGTCTCCTGCGTCTCATGTGTTTTTTCTTCTTCTCTCCACTCTGTATCTTTGCTTTCAGAAGATGCTCTTCTTTCTGCTACCTGTCGTGGCTCTCTTGCTGAGCAGAGAAACGGCGGTCTCCGGTAACAATAACGACAAATGGCTGAGCACCGTGGCTCAGTACAACAAGGACAGATCCTGGAACAGATTCAGAGATGTGAGTTTGAACTGAGAGACACAACATCTAGCCAAAAGGGACACCATAATTAGCTTCATTGTGTGTCTGTGTGTGTGAGAGAGAGTGATAGAGAGAGCACTACGCCCTTGATACACCCTGTGAGTACTTGAGCACTTGCCAGCAGGCATAATCCACCTTGTAGAAACTCAGCAGGTTTAGATCCTGGTTGAAAGAGAAGCGGACTGGTAGACGGAGAACATCAGACTTCTGAATATGATTTAAAAAAAACCTTTATAGTTTGTGATTTGACTGGATGAGTGATGTTCCTCCAACTGGATTGACTGTTTTTACTTGCCAGCATTGACATTATGAAATGTCATAATGATGATCATCATTTCAGTCAGAATCAGAAGTGAGTTTGTGCTGTACAGCTATTAGTCCAGGGGCATTTATTAACACACAGAACATAATTTGCTTTAACTGTTTATGTTTGGTATTTCTTCCTTTGTTGTGTGATTCCTCAGAAATTAAACATGCAGTAGATGTAAAGTGTATGGTCGGGAGGAGCCAGGACTCAGAAGCTTGTGCCCCTATGTGTAGGTCAGATGTAAACCCAGTGGTAACCCTATAGCTTAAACCTAACCCTATATTGTTTGCTCAGAAATGGCCATGTTATAGCTCTTCGGTTGACCGAAGGACAGTGGACTCATGTATTAAAGTATAAACATTTGTATCTAACTCTTGTTTTACCCACCATCATTTTCTGAGATTTGGGCCAAGAGTGGAAACCTTGTTTGCTTGTCTAGGAAATGCTCTGAGAAATGGTTTAGACTCAAGAAAAACATAGTTTACTTCGTATACATTTGCAGGATTCTCTGCAGTGATACCAACATGTAGGTCTGATATTTGTGAAATAAGAACTAGAGCACATTTGCAGCCAGCTGCACAACAGCTACACTGTTTCAGAGATACTACATATATAAAGTTGACTTTAGGGGAACATGTGTCTAAAATGATGCCCAAGATATCTGGAGTTGATGGAATAGTGGAGGCCATAGTCTCTGTGTAAACATTATACAGCTGCAGTGAAGCTCAGGAAAAGTATATATGTGATTTAAACAAACTTACAGCGACTTCAAGGGTAAGTAAAGGGGTTGGTTGTATTTATATTGAAGGCATCATTTCAGGAACATATTACTCTTCGTATGAGGACAGACTTCAGACAAGCTTGTGTTTTTTTCAGAATATGAAGACTCCGACAATCTTCCCCTAAGGTCCAGCACTGGCTTCAACAGGAGAATGCCAACAGTGCTAAACTAACGCTCTCTCCAGTCTAACCAGTCATCATCAGGCTGATGGAGACAGCAGTGTAACCACTGGCTTTCCATTTTGATACCATACTCCTAACATGACAGTGTCCTTTTGCTGCCTGTTCTCTGGAGATTTCAGTGGACAGTGGGCTAACTTTGGCCTTATTAGAGCTGGTCTTTCCCATACGGTACTGAATTGGCGAGGTGAGAGTCAGTATTAGTCATGACTGTATACACTCAGCCCAGGCTCTACTACCTGCAGTGTGTGTGTGTGTGTGTGTGTGTGTGTGTGTGTGTGTGTGTGGGCTGCCCACTCTTTATTCCTCTCTGTGGTCTCCTGTGCAAGTGAAACTCATTAACAGGAAACTGTCAGTGGAGGGTGGAGGACAGGAGCATAAGAGAGGGAGGGAAAGGAGAGGAGAAAGGGAGGAATGGATAGAGGGAAAGGCTGTGACATTTATGTTTAATATTTCAAGCAATGTTACCTTCCCGCTGTTGTGTTTATGTGTGTGTCTGTGTGTACTGTGTGCCCTATCACATAGGGAAACCTGCTGCTCGCAGTTTGTCTCCTGCTACATTGGCAATATTTTGTCCCTGTGTGTCTTCTTTGCTCCTCCATTCTTTCTTACTGAAATTTGTCCTCCCTACCAGACACTTTCACATCACTGACAGCAAGACTTTAGTTTAGGAAAATGTGGCTCTGTATGAGTCCATTTCAAACTCCAAACAACCATTCTTGAAACCACTAAATGTGGTGATTGAGGGCAGTCTGATCTCAAAGTGACTGTTGATGTGCTCTTGATGTGTTCAAAGACCCAGATTGGGCATTTTTTCCCGACAAAAGATGACTAGATTGAGACATTTCTGGTAACATTTTGGTTGTCAAACGTGGTTTTAAATTGGATGCTGGGACACGTTCATGATGGCTTATTTAGAGTTGTGAAGTGCCAGATGGTTGGTGCACACAACCATCTGAGCAGCCATTATTGGAAATTATTTGGAAAAGGCCTGACACTTAAAAAAAAAAAAAAACCCTTGCAGTTGATTGGCCACGCTATCTGTCCATCACCTTGTACCTTGGGCTGCTCTTCTTTGAATAAGGAGATTCTCTCCAGTTATGATTTATAACCGATGCCATTATACCCTGCAGTAATCTCTTTAGGACCTACCATTGTTGTTATGACGATAACTGGCTTCTCTGTACTCCATGCCCACGCCTGACAGGGTGCTGATTGGTCGTCATGACACAAAACTATTACATGTACTACAACATGCTCCTGTGATTCTTCTGTGGTCTTGTGATATTGTTAGAATCCAGCTGCTGTGTGAGGTAAACGAAAACAGGCTACTTTAAAATTCTGAAATTTTAGGACCAGTCCGCATTTACAGCTAGCATAATATTTACCTCACCATCAGTGCATAATTTTTTCCTACATCTTTATCATAAAGATCTCTGTTGATGTGAGAGAAATCTGCATGTATAAATATGAAAAAAAATATCAGCCATATTTTTTTGAAGTTTTTATCCTGTTTTCTATTTAAGTACTTATGAGCCGATGAATTTATACAACTTTACAATTTTTATAACTATGTTTATTTGATGTCATAATTGGCCACTACATCTCCATCCTGTATTATTCTTTACATCCTGAACAAGGGCTGCAGCTAACGATTATTTTCATTATTCATTAATTAATTCATATTTTTCTTGATAACTCGATTACTTTTTCTGCCTATGAAATGTTAAAAAATAGCAAAAAATGTCCATTCCAGTCCAATTTGTTGTCTTTAACTGTCTTGATTTGTCAGTCAAAAAACAAAAGATGTTTAATATCTCTGTTTAATATGATATAAAAAAGCATTTTGTATCATGTTCAAATGAAAAAATGGATATGGTTAATGGATTATCAGAATATTACTATTTTTCTGTCGATGGACTAATTGATTTGTCGACTAACCGCTGCAGCGCTATCCTGAACGTGTGAGGCACAGTATCTCTGTCACTCAGTCAATCCCACCCCCCTCTTCTTAATTCTCGTCAAGTCATGAACTCCACATTTTTCTTCCAAGCTTCTGTCTTTCACTCATTTTCTTCCTTCCGTCTCTGGAGCTGTGAATGACCCTGTGCTTCCTCAACCAAAACCCTCTCCATCTCCCCCCTCCCTCCTCTTTCCCCCTGCCCTCACCCATGACTCCTCCTCTCGGCTGTTCTCCCCTGCCTGCCATGTTTCACTCTGCATCCCTGATGAGCCACTTGCTCCCTCCTGCATAATGTATGAGCGTCCATTTGTTGGCAGGGGAGCTGGTGCAATAGTTAAACAGTCAAAGTTCAGGTGGCTTATCTTAAAAAACATAAGAAAAATAGGATTTGATTTATTCTTTTGCTGGGCACATTTCTAACAACTGGACTGTTGGAAGATATGTGTAATGCAGACAGATGCTATGTTATTCTCGTCCACCGCTGTTGACGAAGGACATGCAGTAGACATAAAATGTCCCTCATTATCATGACATTCTGACAGTTCAAAAACATTTTTTCTTCAGCAAGAACAACACATATTTGCTCATGTGCTTGATGCAGACATGATTTTCTTCTGGTTTTCAGAAACAAAAGGACACATTTGTGGAATAAATGACAGTGTTTTGGCTTCAGACTGAAGTTTGTGGCTGAGCTATCTTCACACACCGCCACCATTGTGTAGCCCGTCTGATTAGTTGATTTGTCTTGTGAAAAAGTGTCCTATTTTATTTTCTAGTAGAGTGAATGTTTCTCTCTGGATGTTTTGGAGCACGCTCAGCTTGTTAGAGGATCTAAATGTTTTTCAACCAATTAAATAGTTTCTTAATCCTTAAATTTGCACGCCCACCTTTGTTGCTCTTTGCGATTCTCTTGTTATAATTTATGCCAACAGTATTCTCATTTTCGGTAGGTTACAATCACCGCTTTAATTTTCAGGAGCTATTATGCAAATACAGTATATCTGCAGTGAATATACACACATTTGCATGCAGCACTGAGTTTGACTGTGTTTCTGTTTCAAGCAGGGTCAACTTTGTTGTAAGCCTGCAGCTGCCTCGTGTTGTTGGATTTATCTGAGTATTCTGCTCAAGACAGAAGTGAATATTGGAGGGTCTGGACGGAACAGTGGTAGAAGCAACAACAGTTAAACGAGATCTTATTAAGAAATATAAATCTGGTAACAGCAGCATGCAGGGTTGAGACTGTGGTGCATGGATGTGTAAATACAGTAATTTCCACACTGTGTCTGTGCTGCTAATGCATTTGTGCTCTACTGAGACAGATTTACAGTCAATATATTTTTAAGTTCAGTGAACCTGAGGACACTTTCCCTTGAGTGTTCTTTCAGCAATAGACACAATTTTAGCTGATAATTATAGTCCTTCGCTATTTCCAAATGATGTGCCTAATTACTTCACCTCATTCACCTTTTGTGTCAAAACCACTGACCTCAATCTTATGTGCTCTGTGCAGTGAAAAGAGGAAGATACTGATAATTTGTAGCTAAACTATTGGAGAGTTTACTGAAAGGGTGGAGAACAGCAGTAATTGCTTTTTACACAGTAGTGAGGTCTATTGGCCAATACTGCACATATTACGGTGTGTGTGTGTGTGTGTGTGTGTGTGTGTGTGTGTGTGTGTTGCTGAGCTGGCAGGTTCAAGCCAGTTCTGCTATTCTGGCCAGGGCGAGCCTATTATTGGTGGATTTATGTTGTGCAAGTAAATTATTGGGTTGTTTCTACTGAGGTAAATGTACAGTAAGCATCAGTAAGAGCATAAGTTTGATCCATATTGAGAATGCCTGCAGAGAACTGATCATCAGGACTGTCATGAGTTTGATAAAATGTCTGAGGTCTCAGCCAAGTGGATATGTAGACACTGATCCTCACACTAATGCTGGCCCCACACAAGAAGATAATTGAGCCGATTTTTTGTTCTGATTCGCCCTTCCCAGCACTCACTGGGGTGTTTCTGATTTGAGGCTGGTCTGAACAACTTATCTGCCAAAATGATCCAGTAGGGTGAGGGGTTTATACTTCATTCTCACACTATTATGTATTATATCTTTCCATAGCAAATAGTTGTTTACTGCTTTATTGGTGTTCTGAATGTCCTGTACAGCACCATTTAATATTTATGACCATGAAGCCTCACCATGACATTAGATTGTAGCAGTAGCTTGCACAAGCCCAGTTTGAGACTAACAATGAGACTTTATTTCCTTATGCTGATTTCATCTTCTCAGCCATGTCTCCATCTACAGTGTTTTTTCTCTTTTTTTTGTTTTTCAGCATAAAAGATACAGTAGCACACACAAGTACAACCAGCGGGTCAATGACAGGCTATCGCCATGTTTTTGCCTGAAATCATGTTTGTTCACTCACAAATGTTTCTGAGATATCCCAAGTCCCTGGAATCACCACTCTGAAATAATTTAATATTAACACCGTGTCTTGACTGAAACATTTGGTGCATGTGGAAAATAGGAAAAATGGTTATATCTGTTGTTTTATATGTAAAAATTAGTGTGCATCAGGCATTAGACTCAACTCATCTCCTTTTGGGCTGAATATTGAACTTCAGTCCTTTTTGTGGTACCAACCAAAATGTTGTTGTACTGATCAGGTCAGATTCATGAACTCAGTACTTTTTTTATTGATTTTAATCTTCTCTCATGAGAAAATACCCAGCCTCAGGTTGTCTTGTGTTGTGTATAATCTCCTCTCCTCTCCTCTCCTCTCCTCTCCTCTCCTCTCCTCTCCTCTCCTCTCCTCTCCTCTCCTCTCCTCTCCTCTGTCTCTTATCAGAATCTTTCTCTGCAAACGATGACAGAAAAGCTGTCATTGCCATTCAGACAAACCCACTTTTATCCTCAAGAGGAGGAAAAGTTGTTTTCAGTCTTCTGAGCCTCTTGTTTGTTTCTCCTAAAAGAGGCTTTTCTTGTCCCTGTCCTCCTTCCCTTCCTTTTCTCTCGTTTCCTACTGAAATCCTGTCTTCCACCTTGCTTGCATGCTGTCAGGTTTACAGAAATGCACTAAATCTTATTTGCGCGGGACATCTGATGTGTGCCGCATATCTCCTCATATATTTGTGTAAATGCATGCCGGCCCCAGACTGTCTGTTCATTAGCTGGCCGACCTGACGGCAGGTTGAAAATCTCGGCGAGCTACAAACGGTGTATGTGTTTGTAACTATGTGTGTCAGAGCGTGCGGCCTGCCTCTGCTCTGTCTCATGGTGACAATTAAATATTGTCATCTTTTATCATTAGTATTCACTTTTCCAAGATGACAGCCTCTCCGGGGCTGCCAGTCACCGACCCCCACTGTCTCTCTTTATCAGAACAGGAGGACCGTGTGTGCATGTGTGTTGTGTGTGTGTGTGCAGCAGTGTTTGAGTTTCTATGTGTTCTCTGCAATGAAGGCAGCCTCTGTGACACCATTATTTTCATTGCAAAGCTGGCCAGTGCAGTAGCTTGTATTACACGTTTTCCCCTTTTCCATTTATGGAGGAGAGGGTTTTGCTGAGCTTGCACGTTCTTTTTTCGGCTCCACTCTGACTCGGTGAACACATTCACACCTGGGAGCTTCCCACTGCATCCAAATTAACTGGTCTTCTTCTGGTGTGTCTATTGCAACCTGGTGTGTTTGTGTGTGTCCCCATTGGCTGGTTGTGCAGCTGAGGGGGAGGGGCGGGGTGCGGTTTAGAGAATCAGCTTAAACGAGACGAACCCTGAAGTCACCTTCACCTCCTCTCACACATGCACACACATAAACCCCTGTGAGTGAATACTCTTGCAGACATACAGTATTCCTGTCAATTAAGCGAAGTCTTGGTTGAACACCTGCCATTCTTTCTTATCTCTCCTTTGCTCTGTCCTCCATTTCTCTTTCTCCTCTTAAGCTGCCTCTATACCTTCTCTTCATACCGTTTATCTCCTCCACTCTCTCCTGGCTCTTCCCTCTCTCGTTTTTATACTCGACTAATTCCTGATGAAACAGTGCCCTTCAAAATAAACCTTCTCACTCTCACACTTTCTGCTCCTTTCATCCCTTTTCCCTTTTCCACGCTTTCCTTCTGCATGCATACTTCTCACTCTGAACTATTGATTTCAAATGAGAAAATGCTGATTCTAATCTCTGCACTGAAGGAGATGTTTCTGTGTCATGTAGAACCCCTTTAAACTGACTTGTGGAAAATTTTCACATCTCTCTCCTCCTGCTGTCACTGCGTGTGTACGAATGCTCACACAAACACACAGAGAGCTTCCCATCCAGCCTGAGGCTCTTGGAGAGATCGATCAGTAAATTTACAGGGCCTGGTAACCCTGATTGGAGCCTCGATATGATCAATAAGAATGTGAAGAGGCTAGAAGACACACAAATGCAGGCACACACAGACACACTGGAGGACAATTCGGTCACCATCTAGACAAAGGTCAGTGTGCCCTATGACCAGGATAAATAGGTTGTGTGTGTGTGTGTGTGTGTGTGTGTGTGTGTGTGTGTGTGTGTGTGTGTGTGTGTGTGTGTGTGTGTGTGTTGGAGGGTAGAACAGAGACAGACAGACAAAGCAGGGGAGCTAAAGGATTGCCAGTGTAATTTTGGCTGATGATTAGAAAGAGAAAATGGAAAAAAAAGAGAAGAGAGGAAGAGGAGGAGCTTTCATGTGAAGCCCATCAACACTGTGGGCAGAACAGATGGACAGACGGAGGATTGAAGGATGGAAGAAATGTGGAATCCATCATCAATAAAACACGTTTGTGTGTGTGCAAACGGTCGTGCGTGCTTCAGTCAGCTTTGTCATGGCAGCCCCTTCAAACTCTCTCTCTCTCTCTCTCTCTCTCTCTCTCTCTCTCTCTGTCTCTCTCTCTCTCTGTGGGGATTGTCTTTCTGTCGGTCTATTTGGCGCTGATATGAAGCGCTCCTGCTAAGCTGTTGATTCTTTTGAAGAGATGCTGTCTGATTTGTTGCTTATGTCTAAAGATTGTCTCAGACCACTGGAAAAACAAACCTGACATATTCGACAGATAATTCTGCATTTGGATTTTTTTTTACTTTGAGCAATATTCTATTAGAAGGCTGTATTTTATTGTTATTTATACACTGAAGTGAGGAAGTTTTTTGTATTAATAGAGAAGGGATCCCCTATACTGCACACACTAAACTGATATTCATATGTACCTACAGCATTTCAGAGGTACATGATATGATGATATATAGTAGTGTTCAATATAATAGCAGTCCAATGTGACTAACCAGATTAATCCAGGTTTTTAGTATGTTTTTTATTGCTACATGGCAAACAAAGTACCAGTAGGTGCAGTAGATTCTCAGAAAGCCAACAAGACCCAGCATTCGTGATATGCACGCTCTTAAGGCTGTGCCATTGGGCAATTAGTTGAAAGGGGTGTGTTAAAAAATATAGCAGTGTGGCATTCGTCAGAGATCCACCACACCATTTATACTGAGGTAGCTGCCCCTTTAATATCTCTGAATGTGTTGGATCATTGCAGAAAATGTTTCAAATCAATGAACAGGAATGTTTTATTGGCCTTTTAGCCGTGCTAGTGGTGTGAATCCACTGTGCGGATGGCATGTCGGTCAGTTTGTCCACCACTTATACTGCAGGATGAATTGTCATGAACTTTTGTACAGACATTTATGGTCTCAACAGGATAATTCCCAGTGAATTCGACTTTTATCTGACTTTTACTTTCACACTACCATGAGGTTGGTATTTTGAGGTTTTTAGTAAGACTAAAACTGCAGATGGATTGCTTCAGACATCTATGTCCACCTCAGGATATATTGATATAACTGTGCTAGTTAGCGAATGTTAGCATGCCAGCATGATTAATTACAGTATGATGGAGGATTTAATCCTCCCTATCTGCAGTATTACTTGTTTATCAGTTGAAATATTCTGCATTGGATCTAATATCAACACGCACTATCTTCAGAATAACTACAATGGAGCTTCCACTAATCATTATAATATGTTGACACTTGTACAAAATATATTGATTAATCATTTAGTGTATAGAATGTCAAAAATAGTTAAAAAGAGCCCAAGACGACACAGACACACATGTTGTTTTGTCTGAACAACCAGAGATATTCAGTTTACACTAATTTTAGGCTTAAAAAAAAACCCCAATATAGAATCAGTTACAGTTGATGTGAACACATTAATGAGATAATTTTTACAAATTTTCTGTCAATCATCTGATTGATTATTTCAACACTGTAACAGATTCACTGTCAACTGCATTTTCTGTGTTAATTTGTTATTACCAAGCATGCAGTAGTGATCCATATGGCTTCAAGCTGTCTTCACTACGTTTCCACCATATTTCATTTTCATGGATGTCTGCAATTGTTGTTAGAAAATCTACATTATACTAATGACAGGCAGACAGCTTTCTGTCAACATATGTCAGTTATATTCTAGCGTTGCAACTCACGTCTGTTGCAGCTGGTTTTGATTGAAGGGGAGGACAACTCTGTGTGTGTGTGTGTGTGTGTGTGTGTGTGTGTGTGTGTGTGTGTGTGTGTGTGTAAACCTGACTATGACACACCTGACATAGTTATGTAAAGTTGCATGCATAAAACATGCATAACTTGTTTTGCTCATCATGTCTGTGTGTCGGGGGGGAAAACAGATATATACTTTCTATGTCAGAATGGTTTTGCACATCTTTATGTGAGACTTTCAGTTGCCATTGCCATTAATGAAGCTGTCACCCCCACTGTGCTCTGCGTATGATCAGATGTTTCTTCCTCAGGGTTTGGCTCCCTCTACGGCTCTCCATATGCCAGAGTTTGATTTGTCTTTCTGTAATCTGTTTTATAAGTTGAATCTATGAGTGGAGATGAGCCATAGCAGCCTTATTTGCCCGCTTGTTACTCTGCCAAATGGGAAGTCCCTGTTGGCTCAGTGATGGTATTGTTGTGTTGGGAGTGTGAGGTCTTGGGCTCTTGCCTTGGAAAATAACCCTGGACTGTAACCCAATAGACATCTGACATCAAAATGCATATTTTCACACAGCAATAAAAATGAATTCTGTAATTAGGATGCCCTTTGTCCTTTTTGAGGAAAAAGAAGCAGAGCTTAGAAGGGGTATTTTAGGATGCAGATGATTTGACACATTTTCCGACTGCAAAAGTGGATGAGATGTCCAGTGGTCCCTAGCAGCGGGCTACATGGTGCCGTAGTGGTTAGCACGACCGGCAAAAGGGTCGCCTGTTCTTCTGTGTGCAGTTTGCATATTCTCCCTGTGTCAACGTGGGTTCTCTCTGGGTCCTCCAGCTTCTTCCCACAGTCCAAAGACATAGCTTAGGTTTAACTGGTGACTCTTAATTTGCACGTAGGAGTGAATAAGAGTATGAATGGTTGTCTGTCTCTATGTGTCAGACGGATGGATGGAGTTCTAGCACATCTTCCTTTAATTCTGATTTTGTTGGAGATTTGAGCGAAATGCTAACATCATGACCTAAACATGCTCAAAATGACAATTATAATGTTGACCATGTTCACCAATTAAGCTTAGCCCATTAGCCATTGTCTCATAAACACAATGTACAGCTGAGGCTGATGGGAATGCCATTAGGTAATTGATCATAAACGAATCATGACCTGATGATGGCGCTAGGTGAAAGGTGAATAGGTCAAAGTTGTTATGTCGATGAATGTCTGTCAACCCATCAAATTAAATAAAAAACAAAACAAAAACCATCATCATCATAAAAGGCAAGGGTTGATTTTATTTTTCAGCCATAATAATAATCTTGTATATATCTTATAATATGTAGTTGCCATATCTGGAACATTTTGCTCTTTTTTTACTGTCATATATTGACGTTATATCTTGTTTTTATTGATTGTGTGTGTCTGCCTCAGCTTGTTCCCTGTAATCACAGGAGTTGTTGTTGAGATGATGGACGCAATCATTGCTTTGCCCTTCATGATAGCTGATGCAGATGATAATAGAAATGGCATTAAAATAACAGTTTGTTGTTTGGAATCAATTGTTGGGCAACGTATTGTGTTTTGGAGGCAGCATAATCAATGATGTAATACAGCAGATTTTATTAACGAGCAAGGCATCTTACATAGACCGCATTTGAAGGTAGTTTTCCCAACCCCGAGTGTCACAGTGTGAAATAAATCATGGGCAGTCTGTTTCTCTTTTTCACACCTCCCCAGCCCTCCTTTCAATCAGTGTCAGTATCTCTCCTCTCCCTCCCTGTTTTTCTCTCACGCTGATGTTTATGGTCTCTAAAACCATGTCAGATTCAATTGGTCATTATCTAATTTTCCCCCTGAGGGCAGGGATACAGTTACAGTTTGTGTGTGTTTGTGTGAGTGTGTGTGTGTGTGTGTGGATTTGAGAGATGTCTTGTCTGCTTCAATAATTCAGAAGGTGTCTGCTACTGCAGCTCATGTGATGCTCCTGGGAGAGAGACGGAGAGGAGAGAGAAAGAGAGAGGGGAAGGGAGGTGAGGGAGAGATTGACACTAAGATGTGGCAGATCTGTTCCTTGTAGCTTTTAGTGCTTTTCCATATTTTCTCACTGCATCATTTTGTAGTTTTCAGCAGCTAAGTAACTCCCTGCTGCACTCTTGTTTATGACACACAAACTCTTGGGAATTGTAGGTAATGGCAACGAATAGTTGAGCCCTCAGGGGTTGAATAATTACTACATGTAAAGTCATGGACTCTCTGCATGTGTGTGCACAACTAAACCAATAGCCCTCTGGGTAATGTAGTTAGACAGTGTTGGTTTCTCCGAAGACTTCCTGGTAAACTAAAAGTGAAATGACTGCTGTTTATATCAGTGTTTCTCATGGCCTGGTGGTCTAAGATGCATACGATTTTGGCACAACAACCTTTGTTCAATTCCCTCTATTGCACGCCATCCCTTCCTCTCTCCATCTCCCCATATTTGTTGTCCATTCCTCCCATCTGCTCTCCCACAATAATACGAGTCTACAGCCAGATGTCATTATTTTTGCAAGTACTTGGACCTAAACCAAAGTGTTAGATTACAATTTTTACCTGCTAATGTGGTTTAGCATACATATCATGTTAGTACAACAATGCTGGTTTGCTTCCAGCTGTTACATGCTATCCCTTTCTCTTTCTGTCTCCCCATACTTCTTTCCTGTTTCTACCATCAGCTCAACCAAAACAACAAGACTAAGTTTGCATTCCAATGCCATACTATTTGTATGCCAGAAAAAATATTTAGTATGTCCCAATGCATTGTATGTCATGCCAAAAATAACAAGATGTACTACTGCATCTGGTTGCATTTTGCAGTATATAAGCTTTACATACTCCAAAAATGTTCTGGCCACTCTGACCCACAATCTTCTGTGCGGCTGTTATTGCTATTCTGTAGTCATTAGCCAAACTATTGGTGAAATAACAATTTTGACCTAATTTCTAAAGGAAATGTTGAAAAATTACTGTACCAAATGTCAGTGCTGATCCCTCCAATAATTGTTCACATCTTTCAGTCTAAATCAAAGTGTTTAACTAGCCACAAAAACTGAAAAATGGCATGGTAGAAATGAGTATTTATGAGCTATAAGCCAGAAATTACTTTTCAGCTCCCCATTTTTGCTGTCCTCCCCTAATGGAGGTGAATCCAGTGTATTGTTGTTCTCTATTTTGGTGTATTTCTGCATTCAGAGATGGCTGAGTGACTCATTTCTGCTCTGTGTTACGGGTCAGAAATGAACGTTCAAGTGGATAAAAACAGCATTGGACACAGTGTTCTACTTTAACCCTGCAGCTAGATGGACTGCTGCGGATCTGGGTGATGGTGGTATTGAAGTTAGTTTGAGCCTATCATTGCCAGCTTCACACCCGTTTCCACTGGCACTACACAGCCACTATCCAGTCAGATGCCATCGTGTTGTCAGTAACAGCTGGCTGGACGTCCTGTTTCAGGCTGACTTTCAAATCCAGAGAGACACATGTAACCAGATTTAAGCCAGATGGTGTTTTTTATCCCCTGTATCCTATTTAAACTTTTTGATTTTGAACACATAGATACAGGTTTGAAGGAGAAACTCTAATTACAAAGTCATTTGGTCATTTTCAGTTGTGTATTTCTAGTGCAGATGTTGTTAGATATATATGACTACATTCCTGGCTTGATAAAATAGAATATGGAGTCTTATAGTGACATTCATTCATTTAAAAAATAATACAGCATTACATCTTTACTTATATTAGTTACTGTAAATTAATGTACAGAGGAGCATTATTAAGATAAGATATATATTATAAGATCATATAAGATAAGATACTCCTACAGTTGGATTTGTACAACATAGCCTGATGCTGCTTTGAGTCAAACTGAAACATCACAGTTTCTACTTGGACAAAAGTTTATTTTGTATTGTTCCAGGAGTCTAATTTTCCCCTCTGAGTTTTTCTTCGGTGTAGATCAGATGGGCCTTAACTGGGATGTTGACTTATGGATTTCACACACTCTTTTTCCTATGAAACCAATAAATCTACACCACATTTGTGTAGGATTGTTGCAAAACAACATTTCATGTTAGTAAACCAAAAATTCAATCATACAGACGTAAGGCACAGTAATTAAGTAAAGACTGCAGGGCTGTTGACTAGTCTATGAATATGGTTATGAGAATCAACAACTCTCGGCAGCTGCACAAACAAGATGCGCCCTGTCCTGTAATGTAATATGTGTTCTTGAGTTTTTAATGTGTCATCATGGGACACTGCTACGTGGTGCATGGAATGTGTCAACATGTCATGAAAATGAGCTGACTGTAAATCATGCCTGGTGAAAACAAGCAGCACAGACACACAAACAATCTTTGCTTTCTGCTGCACGCACGGCCTACCTGAAGACTTGTTTTTCATTCTCATCCAATCTTTCAGTGCAACATATCGTCATAGAGTGGTTCTTATGATATCTTTAGAAATTTCACCGTTTTGTTGTAGCTTTTTGGAATATTGTGAAAGGGAACTACTTGGTTATGTTTGGGAAAACTAGTTGATTAAGATAAGCAAAAAAGGTAATGGGGTTTGATGTACTTCTTTTGTACCTAAGTAGATGTTGATGATATGTAGGTGACGTAGAACAATGCTTATAGCTACATACAGAAGTTAGCTTACAATGAGCTTGCATTGTAACTTATCCCAACACCAACTTATCCTAAACACCTATCCTAACTTATCTTATCCTAAACACCAACACCAGTCTCCTAGTCCTAAATCCTGTGTTTTTCACCTGTCCATCCATCATGATCTATTCCAGGACTTTCAGTCTTTATACTATGTCACTTGACTTCCTCCTTTGCTCCTTTCTTAATTTCTACAGCCACTAGAGGTCCACGCTTAACAACTAGCCTTAATATGGGTCGTCATAAGATGCACCTTCTGGCTCAGGATTATGAGCATTTTTTATGAATTATAGTGCATTACTTTTTACAATAACTGAGTACAGATTTTTCAGGTGTTTCTTGTTGCTTTAAAGGGAAAAATACTTAATTTTGTACTTGAATAGAGTGTTTTTGTTTTGTTAAATTAATATCCCCTGAAGACTTGCCAACTCAATCTCCATGTGCTTTCGTCCAAAACAAAATTAAATTAGCAGCACAAATTTACATAACATCCGTATGTTATGCTTTTGGAGAGCACTGTCACCAGAAGCAGCGTCATTTCATTCAGATCATTGTATTGCCACTGAGGGGATCCAGCTATAGAAGAAAACAACACAAATCGAGACTAATATTACAACCAATATAAATTGTAACTTCAAATCATAATCCGTACAGACAGACATCCCTGTCGTGCCATTAGGTATGCACGAGTCCACCGGGCGATATGTATGTGGAGGAACGGTATGTAGACACAGATGGCAAACTGAGTTGTAGAACAGTGCCATGTTCTAGTTTTGAAGCAATTTATTTGATGTTTTGTAGTAAAAATGACAATGCACCGTGTCTACAGTGACTATGCAGCCCGTGTTTTCTGATGACTGCAAATCCTCCCATTTAATAACACTCAGGGTGATGGAGTCATCTCCTTTTTTTCTTGACTCCTTCACCACTCTACTCACTCTCTCTCTCTCTCTCTCTCTCTCTCTCTCGCTCTCGCTCTCTCTCTCTCTCTCTCTCTCTCTCTCTCTTCATCCCCTATTCCTGTTCGGTTACGGCGTTACAGGCACGTTGCATGTCTTGACAATGGCTCTCCCAGTGATCGAGCAGTAGGCGGGGGAAAGACATGGGAAGAATAGTGAAGCCAAATGGCTAGTCATGTCTTCGGGATGAATAAAGGGAGATTGATTATGCAAATGTCAGGCTTCAAATGATGGGAGGTTGAGAGACGGAGTGAGATGGGTGTGGGTGTGAAAATGAATATATTTATGCATATGCATGTTGGAGGGTGACACAAGAATTGTTTGACAGCTTTAATTAAACTCAGCTGAGTCAGCCTCTGAGCTGCAACTTCAATCACATTTTAATGAGCCACACACCCAGCAGCCCACATGGAATAAGGTCCATCTCTTTAAACCTCCCCTCTTCTCTCTGTCTATCTTTGGTTTTGTGTGTGTGTGTGTGTTTGTGTGTGTGTGTGTGTCTGTGTGTGTGTGTGTGTCTGTGTCTGTGTCAGTGTCTGTGTCTGTGTTTGTGTCTGTGTGTCTGTGTGTTTACACTTCTAACCTTGAAAGCACCAGCCTTTGGCACGTTCCCAGTGACTCTCTCATGGATTTTGAGTTGGTTAATAAGGTGAGCTGGGATGTTGCTGATCAATACTTGGAGCCTCTTTAATCTGGAGCTGACAGATAAAACGGGTCTATCCCTGCCAATACTAGCAGACACGGCTTCACTTTGGATGGCGCCATTTTAACTGTTGCCATTATGGGATTTATGTAGCCAGAGCCTTTCATTTAGACTGCAGTATACCTGACTGATGTATACTCACAGGATGATAGTATCAGCAGATATGTGCTTGATATCACAGATATGATGTAACCAGCTTGTGTTAGAAGTTAGACAGAAACAGGTCTAACAAACAAATGAAATATTCACCACGTGTAAAATGGAGCTGGCATTGGCAGGTTTTTGGTTAAAAATGTCATAATAATCTTTATCGTAATTCAAGCGTTCTGAGATAACTTCTGCAGTTCTGCTTGGCTCTATTTTCAGGCTTTAGAAAATCTGGCCTGTGATGTGAGACTTTGGCCAATAACAGGTCATTTCAAAGAGAGGGGCGTTCCTATTGGCTGTTGAAACACTGCCTAAACTGCAAAGAAAAGCAAAAAAAATAAAAAAAGAATTGTCTTTTTTGCTTTTCTTTGCAGTTTGCTTTTCTTTGCAGTTTAGGCAGTGTTTCAACAGCCTTTTCAAAAAGGGACACTAAAAGAAAGTCTGACATTAACTGCAATAAAATAGCGCAAAGCCTCAACCTGGCCACAAAAATCATAGCATACCTTTGTAGCATAACTCCAACAGTAAAGGTAGGGAACAGAATCCATACATCACTGCAGCCAGTGGCTCTATTAATGTACATGATGTATAAGGTGGGGGTTTGTTTAAAGGCATGCTTGTAAAAATCGCAACCCTTTAATGTTATTTAAAGTAATTAAGTTGAATATTTATGGTGTGTATGGCTTTTTATTTGTTCTTTATTATAATTTAATTTCCAGTAAGGTTTAATGTTTTAAATTAGCTGCTATCTTGCATTTACTGTAATTGTGCACTTTGATCATAAAGTTACTTTTTTATTTTAATTTGAGGGGGACTTGCCAAAACATCTTGTTTATGCTTTGTGCTTATGTTAAAAGCAAACATTGCCCAATATATCTTTAATGGTTATATATAGATATTGTAAGGGGCTCCAAAATTTCAGTATAGATTGGTCTTTAATTTGAACACAGGTAATAAAGGGTACACAAACACACTCACACACACACACACACACACACTCACTGTTCCATTAATAAACCTAATACACAAATAATCAAGCTGACATTTCATAAACTCTTAAGTAGGCTGTTTAATGATCTTCAGTTGATTGCATTTTAAGTAATCAACAACACTGTAAACTACTTAGATTCCGCAGTGTTATTAATCCACGCTGGTGCACACACAGACACACACACACGCATTGCACAATTTTCATGCCCCCAGTTTTTACTTTTATCACTGCAACTTTTCATGGTGAGAGCTCTGACATTTAGATGGAAACAGGCAATACCATCCCACCCTGACTTTCTCTGTCTGGCTTCTTTAGATTGAGAGAGTGGGTGAGAGTTTTTGCGGCTCACTTCCAGTGAATGTACTTTTTCATCATCATGTGTGTCTGTATTTGTGTGTGTCTGTATTTGTGTGTGGGTGTGGGTGTGGGTGTGTGTGTGTGTGTGTGTGTGTGTGTGTGTGTGTGTGTGTGTGGGTGTGTGGGTGTGTGTGTGTGTGTGCCCATATGGCACCCAGCATGGTATTTGCCAGAGATGAAAATATTTTCAGCCGAGTTTTAGTTATTTCACTTCCTGCGACATAGGAACTTCATTACCTTGCCATGACCACTGTAGGATCCCTGGGGAGACTAGTCATGAGGCTGTGAGCTGTCCTGTTGAAGGATTCAACTGTTGACCAAGTAATAAATCCCATGGTTTCACCTGCCTACAACTTAACAGGCAAAAGATGTTGTTTGTCCATGCATTTCGAACAACACAAAGAAGTGTTTTCCAATTGGCCATCTCTTTTGGTGGACAACGTGTCTTCAAGTACCATTACAAGTCATTGCTGATGTTTTAATAATCAGTTTTATGATGCGTCAAGCCTGTGGTCAAAGTCCCAGTGAATCCGAAGATTCAGGAGAATGTTTGTCTTCTGTACACTGATGTGTTTCAAAGTGAAGTAGAATATTAGAGGAGTGTACAGTTACAAGAGAGATTTAAATAAAATCCTTCACTTTTGAGAGCTACATATAGTTGGCTTGACAAACACCTCTAATTAATTAATTTAATTAATTAATTATTAAATAATTCATTCATTCATTTAATCAATTCATTTACAACACAGAAAAAAGGCTTCACAGATTAAAATTGGTAATGTTTCATGTTTTTCTTTTGAGACTTGAATAGTCATGGTTGTAGTTTATGCTGTTGTTTATTTTTTCGGTTCGAAAAGAAAAATTGATAAAATGAAAAAATGAAATGAAATAATAAGCACATGGTTTAGGTTAGGGAACAGTCGTGGTCATGCTTTTAAAAAAATGCCGACTGTTGGTTGGAACAGGAAGGCTTCTATTCTATAATATCGTCACCTGACTTCCTCCTTTGCTTCCATCACAACAGGGTTTAACTTAAACAGTTTTGCAGCAATGACACTTTTTGTTTTCAATATTTGTGCCTCAAAGTTGAAATGTTAGCAGCTCAACTGACTGCTCTGGGTGTGTATGAGTGTTGGTTTGTGTGCCTTATTCACATTTCTTACACCTCCTCCCGCGTCCTGGTTTAACAAGGACACTCAGCGAGGGAGCGAGAAAGGGTCAGATTTACAGACTGTGATATTCCTGACTCAGATTTTACAGCCGGCCTAGTTTCATACTTTTGCAGCAAAGGTCAAAGTAAAAGTCAACATTTTGAGAAGGGGTGGGTACAGTATACTTGTGTGCTTGTTCTTTTGGACTTCTCCCTGACTGCTGATGTTTCCTAACTTGACGCTGCCGGATGGTTTGTTTACACAGAGCCATCTGAGAAGCCTTCATTGGAAACTGTTTCTAAAAGGGCAGACGCTTTTGAAATATACCTGGCAGATGATTGGATGAGCCATCTGTCTGTCACTGTCACACACCGTCAGTGCTGAAATAAAAAGAGAAGAGCAACTACCGTTCACTGCTTTTCTTTTAATACCAAAATACTCTCCTGTTCTGATATAACTGATGGTTATATGCAACATCTTTGCTAATCTCTTCAGGAGCTGCCATTGGTACACTGAGCGTTGCCTCTCTGTCCATCTTGTGATTGTATAAATGATCATGACAGCTGTGACTGAGATCACTCACGATTGAGTTGGACTGGTGTAGGTTGGTCCTTGATACTGCGGCTAAGACCCGGCTTAGACATTTGCTCCAAATGAAGTCATACATGATGGTAAATGGACTGCACTTGTTTTGCGCTTTTCTAGCATTTCTGTAGTCTTAGCAGCCGACCACTCAAATCGCTTTATCTTATAAGGTGCCACCTGCCACCATGAGGAATCCATTCACACATCAATGACCGCAGCATCGGGAGTGATACAGGGTTCAGTATCTTGCCCAAGGATACTTTGAAATGTAATCTGCCATGGTCAGGGATCAAACCACCGACCTGCCGATCAATGGGCGACCTGTCCCGCCCAACTGAGTCATGGCCGCCGCACCCATAGTGGGATATTTTTGCTTCATTTTTTATACAGTGAGATAGGGCTGTGATTGTATAAATATTTTCTCTGGGGTGAAAAAAAGACTACCGCCACCTATGGCTATGATGACTTCATCACACTGTAGCATCACGTTACAGTGGCATTGCACAGCTCTACAGTGGTGTTTATCATCCATATATACAGTCACTAAAAACTTTGGCACACTCACACATTAGATCACAGCCCTCATGAATCATTGGTTTGTTATATAGATATGTGTGTGCATGTGTGTTTGGACTGTTTGCATTTCATTATTTGATGTTAGAATGAAGATAAAAGCACTGAAATAATTAACATCCTTGTACCAGATGGTGATTGGATAGAAACACAGATTTTAGTACTCCTCTCCACCATGCAGTGATCATGTGAGCATTTGCATGTGCACAATGTGTTTGTGTCTAGTGTGCATGCACCTAATGTCAGTTTACAACCTAACATATTATTTCATTGTTTCCCTTTCATGTGTTACCCTATCCCCTTTTTCCACTGATGGTACATCAGGTAAGTCTGCATCTTTTATTTGCTTATTGTGTTGTTGGCTTGAATTTTAATGAGTGTGTTTGTGTGCATGTTTTCTGGATGGTGTGTAAATGTGGCTGCAGGGATTTGTGCTGTTTCTTTTGACCTGAGTCACACACACACAAACACATCCACACATAGAGATCTGTGCCGCCGGCGAGATGATTTGTCGACTTTGAGCATGTAAGTGTGTTTGTATGTGTTTTAGCAAGTACAGCCTTGGTTACTACAGTACTGGCCTCCAGGCTTGAGTGTGGCAGCGGAGATTTGTAGCTCTGTGCTCTGCCCTCCCCTGAGTCCACACACACACACTACAGTTTGATTTTACTGCAGACTCTGAAAACTCTGTGGCCTCTAGTTTGACTGCTGTTAACTGGTGCAGCCTATTACACCACTGCGTTGCGATGATGAAATCTCCCACTAGTGTTACCTGTTACCACTGCACTGGGTGTGGCAAACTGGATATGGTTGAGATATCCCACTGTCAGTCTTCAACTCTGACAGATCTTATTGGGAGAACCTCAGGACTGTTGGAAACAACATTATATCATTTAAAATATAATATAGTGACTAAGGCACTGTCACCAGCCAGTTAATTGCTTAGTCCTTCGGGCATTAAACAGGGTGTGGAATTATAAACTAAGTAAATGTAGCTCTTTGGAATTTTTTTATGTGACTTTTTATGTTTCAGTACTTGTAACAATTTCCCACCAGCACAATACTAACCTCTGAAACACAATCTGAAGCAGCAGGCTGTAAAGTTTATTTATCAAGAGGAGCCTCTTTATTTGGCCTCTGTAAAAACCTCATCTTTATACCCTGCATGGATGCTATCCAAGTAATAGAAAGTCGCTATCAAGGCTACGGGTGACTGATGGTGCATAAAATTATTCTTTTCATGCAGCCTCACTGCACAATAGTACACATCTCCTGCTGCATTCATGGCACAGAAGTATCATAGTAATGTACCGCTTAATTATTAGAATTTTTTACACTATAATAAATAAATACACTTGGTTAAATGAGCCTCTTAAGAAACTAACTAAGGAAGACTGTATCGAAGGCAGGAGAGCAGAATGACTTTGGCTTATTTTGTTGCATATAATGTATATAAAGATGATTTGACTGTATAAAGTGCTTGAAGTGGGGAAAAAGTGTCGGGACTCTCTTTACACTCATGTTGGCTGCATCACTTCATGGTGTAAAATGTCCTTTTTAACCTTTGTGAAGGAAAACCCAAAACTCAAGCACCAGGCCTCCACCGGCCCACTTTAAGCACTGACTGTATATAAAAATGAACAACATGTAAAGACGGAAGTGAAGATATCTCTATATACAGTCCATGATTTGTCACATTAAATGTTCGGCCAATTCTCTAATCCACAAGTCAAAGGATCATTAAGTAAGACCCTGAACTCTTACCACTCCTAATTTATGTGTGTGGAAAAATGTAGACATTAAAAGTGACAAAGGTTCCAGGAACATGCTAAATGCATAGAAATAAATGGAATAATTACAGGTATTTCCCTCTGATTTTGCTGTATGTACAGGTAAATATGATTTGTTTATTTTGATGCTTTGAAATTGCATTATAAGGTTCATAATATCAGGAACACAAACAGAGCAATTCACCTCATAAATGTTAGCTCCTACTTTTTAGTACATCATTTTACCCACACCGCTGTTTTATGTTGACACTTGGTTTTCTGAGAATCTACTGCACCTACTGGTACCTTGTTTGCAATGTAGCAATAAAAAATATACTAAAAACCTGGGTTAATCTGGTTAGTCACATTGGACTGCTATTATTTTGAACACTACTGTATAACGACAAAAGTGTTCATATTGGGCAAATTGGCCAAGTTGTGCTGAAAAATCTCTTTTCTTCATTTTGTATTGCTCACATCAAATATGAGTTTCTATTTTCTGAGGATACCTGCTGAATCCAGGTTCATTCGACCCTTATATGTATTCACTTTTATATCTTTCTATCTTAATTCTGCATATCACAATAGTCAGATGATTGCAACCAAGCAGTTACAGTCAAGGCCAGTGACTTTAGAAACAACCTATTTAAAGCTAGTATGCATTTACTTAGGTTTGATGCTTTTTAAACCTGAAAATCAAGCTTTGTATATGGTGCTGATATTGTGTTAACAGCGTCACATCAAACAGGAATAGGAGTATATATAGCAGCTGCATGTATATGTATATGTTTCTCCAACATAAATTAAGAGATAGCATTGAAATATTGACCATATACTGTACTTTAAAGTGTACAGAGGAGTGGGAGAGATAGAAGCGAGAGAGAAAAAAGTAGAACCAAACAGAAGAGTATCAGTTTTGAAAGTGACAGCTCCATTACTGCTATCATCCATTAATAACCAGCCAGGTCATTAGTGTGAGAAATGAATCCAGGCGCTTGCAGATACAAACAAACACAATGCTAATCTCAGTTCTCAAACAGAGTGTCAACAGCCCCGACATAAATGAGGGGAATGGAAAGTGAGCAGAGAGGTCAGGGTGGGGAGAAATATAGGGAAGGAGACGAAGAAGATGATGATGAGGGACGAGGGATTGCGTCAGATAAATGAAAAGCTGACGGGGATGACAATGGAAATTGATCTAGGAGATATGAAAAAGGGAGAGAAAGAAGGGGAAGTGATTTCTGTAAGGGGACTTTCTTTAAGCTTGGACAATGACGGCTCCATTATTTGCATCATCTGTGAAGAGCCAGCTAAGTCATTAGTGCTAGAAATGAGTCCTGCTGCAGAGAGACAAACAAACACAGCGCTGATGTCGAGCCTCAAACAGAATGCCAATCAAGTGTCACGTATGTCTGTGATGAGCGGTAATTAAACTGTGAAAGGGGCAGGAAGAGAAAGAAGCGGTCCATGGTCTGTGTGTCTTTGCTGCATCATTACCACACTGGAGTCAGCAAATCACATTTCATGAAGAAAAGCCTTTTTCCTTCTCCTCAACCCTCTCTTTCTACATCTTAGCCCTTCTGTCACACGGCACCCTTTTTGGTGTGTTTTTTTCCATCCATTCCCCTTTTTGTGTCCACATGTCACTGCCATTTCTATTATATTATTTTCTTTTCTTTGTATAATTGCTCTATTATCTGCCCTACCATGCTTTACGCATTTCCTACAGGTCATTCCCTGAAAAGGAGAGTCATACAATGGTACTTAATGGTTCTGAAATACTATGAGTACAAATGTCCTACTGATGTTAAACTGACAATACACCCCATTTGGGTGTCTCTATGTGTGTCACATGCCAGCAGTTGACAGTAAAGTGGGCAACAGCTTCAAACTAAGTCTGCAGACTTCGCTGAATTTATAGGAAGAGATAAGACGGCATGAAATTGTATTGATCTTCATGGGGAAATTGGATCTTTGTAGTATCTAAAGTAATATACTGTATGATTGGATTTAACCACAGAGGTGGAATATAAAACAATAAATTCAACAATATAATATAAAAGAAAATGAAATGAAATGTCAAAAATATCATAAAGGAATGTAAACACAGTTCCCAACCATTTGAAAACACACTGTATTAGTGGGAATTCACATTATACATTTTGTTTGGCCATAAAATTCTAATTTGTAAGCCTCTGATTCTTCCGTAAAAAATAATTTCCAGTCATGATGCAAATGCAGCAGCACAATAGTTAGTGTGTTGATTTTTCTAAGAGACCCCAGATGAATGTGGGTCGCTGAAGGCTGCAGAGTAATAAGAGTCTCTGATTTGACAATCCCAGTGTGACTGGGAGTGTTTGGTTGTTCTGAAACCCAGAGCTATAATGCTCTTTGGTCCTGTTCAGACCTGCATTAACATGCATCTTGGGTGATCCGATCACAAGTGGAGAGCTCTAAGTACTTAGTTCACACCTAGTATGCAAATGAGTAAGAATATGTTCTTGAGTGAACACTTGTGATTGTTTGCAAGGATTAGAGAGGCTGGCAGACTGATAGATAAGTGCAGAGCACTGTTAAAATACCAACACATCACTGTCAGTAGATTCACTCTTAGTGGTTTCTGTGACATCAGAAATACAGCAGCAGCAAGCAACAATGTACTTCGTGTCCTGTCTGATATACTGTACATAGAAGATATATTTTTATATGCTGCTATAGGCTATAAAAAATACAGTTATACCAAAAGAGATACAGTAGTGCACGTAAGCCATGGCCGTTGTTACATGGAGCACTTTAGCGATTGTCTGCCTGTCACGAGGAGAGCTGTGTGACCTAGCAGATCTCAGCGGGACTCAGTTGAGTTGTTCTTTAATAGCTGATACTGTTGCGTACACACTGCTGATAGAATGTGGCTGAATGTGGTCTGAGCGATCAGATCTCAATGTGCTCCAATGCGTCTTGAGTTTGTTCACACCTGTACGTAGAGCTGTCCACTTGTGATTGGACTCATGTCACTCATGACGTATGTTAATGCCAGGTGTGAACGGGTCCACTGTTTTCATCCCTGTAGCCTGGTTCTCATGCAATGAAACTGCATTGTCGTTTTGAGGGAAACATATGTTAACACACATTACATTTGTTTCTGGAACTTATTTCTTTCTCTGTGACTTTGTCTTGAGTGGTAACAAACTTGCAGCTGTGATGCATGTTACTGAGTACACACATATACAGCCACCAGCATTCACATGCTCACACACATGCACACACACACACACACACACACATTTGCGCACATATGCATACATAATCACGCTGGCATACACACACACACACACACACACACACGCATACACACTCACGCTGGCATACACACACACAATTTTCTTTTCGATCTGTTCGATTCTGCTTTGTGGTGCAGAGTCTTTATTGAATTTGTGTTTGGAGCCAGTGCTCATGCCTTATTACTGCACTGTCATCAACCCACATACACACATTTATACATACACATATAGAGAAAGGTGTGACCAATTAGTTTTCCACCTTGGTGACCGGAGGCAGAAGTGCAGCCCTCGCAGTGAGCAGGATGAGCACATTATTAGAAGGAGGAATACAGTATCAGGAGGTGGAGAAGGGGCGAGCTTCAATATAATGACCAATCACATCAGCTTCTCTTAAGCTCTTTAATTGCAACAGACAGTTTTCTAACGAGCAAGGAGGAGAGTTCAGGTCAAGCTCTCATCAGAAAAACTTCTCCTTGAGGCTGTAAGACTACAATTACAGTAACTTGTGTTTCATTATTACTGTCTGTATTTCATGTTTAATTAAGTGACTAAGACACAGGATCTGGTCCTCAGTATGAGTCCTATGCTGCAAATCATGTTGCGCTTACATTTGTTAAACTGCACAGAGGAGCTCAACAGTCAGTTTTGCAAAAACACACACAAGGTCTTATACCAATTTTGTTAGCTCGACGTGCAGTGTAATTAATTATAAAGGTGCACATGCTGTTTGACCCACATGTACTCAAATCAGTAACTGCAGATGGAAAAGCGCCTTAATACTCTATAATGGCTTCAGTATTTAATCAGCTGAAAGGAAAGACCTCAGGACAATGAGGATGACATTATTTTTGAAAATTAATCAGACTTAGTGAAGGACTCAATTGCATTAAAAATTATATCTGACATGCATTAACTGGAGAATTTAAGCATGTATATTTACATGCACTGAAAATTGTGAATCAAAGTAAAAGTGCAAAATCTCATATCACAGATATTAAAAGAGCTTTATTTTGTAGAGGTATGTGTGTGTGGCCACACCAGCTAAAGCTGTGAAAAATTATTTTTGTGCTTGCGATAAGACGTGGTGTAAGCAACTGAAACACAACTGAAATTACATGCCAATAGGAGAACTGAAATTGCATTTTGCTGCTTGATTTGCATAAACACAACCTCCATCCACCTCAGTGCAAAATGGTTCATTTGAAGCCCTGATTTCACTAAACGGGCAAAAGCACAAAAGAAGGGACTTTGTCCAGCTGGAAATAAAGGTTTAAGTATTACTTTCCAGCCCCATCTGGAGCTTTAACACACTGCTGCTTCTCTCTGCTGTATTTTTTTATTCTATAGAATATTTATTAGACAGGTGTTCTGACTATTTTCCCTTTAGTACCTCTCTGTCATCTGTATGTTTGCCTGCTTGCTGTGAGGATCCCAGATTGGACTGTGTGTCATTGGGGAGCCTGATGAAAAAATGATTTAATCGTGCTCTTTTACTGGAGCTGTGTGTGTGTGTGTGTGTGTGTGTGTGTGTGTGTGTGTGTGTGTGTTTGTGTGTGTGTGCTGGTGTCCTTCACTGTCCTTCATTTTCAAATGAAATGGGTATTGCTTCAATCCTAAATTTAAAACAGTGAAAATGGATGGATGGATGGAAAATGTTGGAGGAAAAATATCCCCACTGTGAATAAAGGAACCTTGAAATTACAGTATTACACAGCAGATTCCCTGCTCAGCTCCTACAGGCATTGTTCCTGAGCTCTTTCCTAGGTGGCCCTCTTTTTTAGCTTTGCCTTGATCTCTGACCTCGTGTGACACACCAGGCGTGAGCTTCACTTTGATTTGTTTTCTGTTGCGGTGTTTTTTGACAGCAGTGAAATACAACCATCCTAGGAGATGTAAGAAGAGCAAAAACAGTATGTTAGTGCAACTAATCAGCTGTCCTGGGTACAGAAGAAAGATGAATGTGACGAGAAAATGCAGGCAGCCACATTAGAGAGAGGATTAGTGGATTTGTGTTATCAATTGATGAATGTTTTTCTTAATTTGCTTGAATTAATTTAGTTGTTTTTTATTCTTTTCCACATGTGATATGTGGAATGTCAGTTTGGGGATTTTTCTTTCATTTTGCTTTTGTTTTCTCCACTTAATAGTGTTTTTTTTTTATGTCACGCCACTAGTACAGTAGTGCTGATTTAATGATTTGTTGTGATGTCAAAGGGAACTAATTAAATAAGATGCTGCACTTGTCTTTTCTCTACTCTGTCCTGACTTCTGCCCTCTGACCAACTCATGTCAGGCCTCAATGTCTGCACAGGATGCATTCAGGCACAGGGTTGATGGTAGGGGATCCCACTGTTTCGGCAGCTCCTCAAGCCCAGCACACAATCACATAGGTATTTTGCAGGAAACAGTAGAAAATAGATTTGAAGCGTGCTTCTTGTGCTGCACCGAATGTCTTTTTTTACATATAAATATAGGTTTTCGAATGGAGCTTTGAATATTTGTTGCTAATCCCTGAACAAACTCCTCCACTTCCTTTAAGTGAGTCATCTGATTAAATGAGTTATTCAGTTTTTTTAATTACATCAACTATTTTTAGTAAATACGTGGTTATATAAATGTAACTACAGCCCATATGTGCTTGCCATCAAATCCTATCATAATTTTAATTTATTGTTTTTTCTATTCTAGTATTTTTCCTACTATACATCTCTGTCCTCTGTGTTTCACTGCCTGAGCACGACTCTGTCCATTATGATAATCTGAAGTACTTCTACTGTATAAGAGGGAAGTAAAGTAATTTGTTTTAATAGGTTGTGTGTTCATGGTCGTGCCTAAGAGTGGATTGTCCTTGATGCAGTGTTCTACTTAAAGTCTGCTAATGATCTATAATTGAGGTCTTAACGTGAGTAATTTCAGTTGCAAGATGCTTTATGGTTTGCTGGGTATCTTTTAGGGTGTACAGGGACTCAGGTCTGTATTTCAAAGAGGCCTCCAAACAGAAGAAAGCAGCCCATGAGGGCATGTTGTCGTCAGCCTGCGGCCATATGGAGCTTAATGTGTTGTCATCCAGAGAGATAAAACAGAGCTCATTGACTTATCTACACTTTTAACAAGTGCACTCATTATGAGCTCTCTTTCATCTCTACACAAATCTTTCTCACAGTACACATTTGGATTTTGGCAAACATTTTCATACGTTTTTTGACACATTTTTTTTTGCAGAATGTCTTATCTTCAAATTTTAAAGCAAATTAGCTGCTAAATTTTTTATCTTAAGCCTCTTTTTTTCTGTTCCCTTGTGATGCGATTGTAAAGCTTCCCCAGCTTGAGAGTGTATATTCTTGTGCTTCATATTGACACTCTGGGGTACACATTTGTTGAGAGTGCAGGAGACGAAGAAGGCTGCAGTGTTCACTTATTGCTGTGGTTGAAGTGAAGGTTCTGGCAGTCCAGCAAGAGGCGAGTCAGAGTGCTTAAGATTGGAGATGATAAGAGCTTGGATGTGTCAACTGTAGGTTGTGTAACATCACACCAAGGCACTTGGCAGTCTGGCCAGGACTCACTGTCTTGTTGTCAGCGGTGATGGAAAGGTCTTGAAGATTCACAAGGGAAAAAGCAGCTCAGTTTTGGCAGTCCACGTCGAAGCTTCAGGTGGTGGGAAGCCAGCCAGCTCGACTCAAAATGTCACAGAGGTGAGTAATGAGTCCACCTCATAGGACATCAGGATGAATTCAGAAGTTACTTATATAAAGCATTTTTTCTTCATATCTTTATGAGCCCGTTCATCATGGGAGGGGGTCGACTAAACATCAACTGGCAGCAAGTAGTTCAGCAAAAATCACAAAAATCCATTGAGTTTAAATGTCCCACATTTGAATCTATGACTTAGTATCTTTGGGGTTCTCGCTTTCATTCTGTCTGCCACAACATCCATTTTCAATAATAACTGCTTCAATAATAACTCTCTCCCTGCTGCATTGACACACATATTATAAACAAACACACAATTAGAGACAGAGCAGCAAACATGAGGTCTCACAGGCACACAAAATGTAAAACAGGCTCCCTTGATTCAGACACATTTGTAAGTCTTGATGTCGAAAAAAACCCACTCCAGCTTTAAAATGGAGATAAATACTTTCACATCCATTTCAATTACTTTCCCACTTCACTATCAGCATTTTGATTAGCACCCATGTCAGCTTTATGATTATGATGCCGATTATGGTGATCATAACTGTTGTGATGATGGTGATGATGATTGTGTTTGTGATTACTCTGCTTATTGACTGTGGCCGTGTCACCGGCGCAATCTTTCATCTGCTCAACTCATTCTGTGTGGAATTTGCAGTCTGGATGAGCAAAGAAGGAGCTTTAACTGGTCCAGACCTGTTCCAGATGGAGATGACACTGTGTCTCTGCTGGAGAACAAAAAACAAAACAAAGTGGAGGCTCTTTAAAAAAACAAAATTTTAATTAGTGGGTGGATACATGTAAAAGATTGGAAATTTAACATAAAATGTAATTTTGAGGGGAAAAAATAAATGTAAATCAAATCTTAAAATATAAACATAAAACTCATTAAATTGGAGTGTGGGTAAACAGAAATGCTGGAAATAGACATCCCATTAGGATTATAGAAAAAAACCCCAAAAATGTAAATTAATGAAAAAAAATGTCATACTGAACAGGAAAACAGAATTGCAAGAGCAGCAGATTTGTCCAGGAAATGCATAATTTGTATCACATTCAATAGATTAGATTCAACTTATTGTCATTGCACATTTCACAAGTACAAAGCAACGAAATACAGATAGCGTCCGACCAGAAGTCCTTAAGCAGTCATTAAGTGAATCATATTGCAATATATACAGGAATTAATTATATAAAAATGCAGTATATACAGGTATAGATTATATTTTTTTAAAATGCAGATATATATATACATATATATATATATATATATATATATCACTTTCACCTTGTTCATCAACAGCACACATAATGTTGATGAACATAATGTATCCCTTCATTTGCACTACTGTGTGTGTGTGTGTGTACATATACACACACACACACACACACACAGTAGTGTGCTGTTGATGGACAAGGTGAAAGTGCCATTTATTGTGCAGTGACGGTTACTGTATTTCAGTCAGTATGGGTGGTGTCTGTGTCAGGAGGGATGGGCTGCTGGGGGGGCAGAGTTTAACAGGGACACAGCTGTGGGGAAAAAGCTGTTCCTGAACCTGGTGGTTTTTGTCTGGAGGCTCCTGTAGCGCCTCCCAGAGGGTAGGAGGGTAAACAGTCCATGTGCTGGGCGGCAGGAGTCTTTCCTGAGGCAGAGCAGTTCCCGTACCAGACTGTAATACATTTGGTAGGATGCTCTCGATGGTACAGCGGAAAAAGTTCACCGGAATGTCTGAAGAAAAGTGTTTTTTCTTCAGAGTCCTTAGGAGAAAGAGGACCTTTGACCAGGCCTTTTTGACCAGGCTGGAGCAGTTGGTCGTCCAGGTGAGATCCTGTGGAATGTGGATCCCCAGGAACTTGAAGCTGGTCACGCACTCCACTGCTGCACTGTTGATGTGGATAGGAGTGTGTGTGTGTCAGCTTTCTTCCTGAAGTCCACGATAAGTTCTTTAGTCTTCTGGGTGTTGAGCAGCAGGTTGTTGTCATTGCACCACGAACTTAGGAGATCCACCTCCTCCCTGTAGGCCGACTCACCGTTGTTCCTGATGAGGCCAGTCACTGTGGTGTCATCTACAAATTTGATGATGGAATTTGAAGAATTCAAATTCTAAATAGAACCTATAGTAACCTGAAAAAGAGGTTCCTCATGAGGTTCTGAGATACTGTGGTGATTGTATAGATTGTCAGTGCTGCCAGGTTGAAGATCCTCGCTTTAGATTTGGAGCTTCTTCTGCAGCCACATCCATATTTGAAGCATCAAGCTGTTGAGGCTACATAAAAAACTGCAACTTGACTGGTCAGCGAAGGCTGTTATTCGAGTTTCTAGAATTTAGTTATTTGTAAGATGATTAATGTCACTAACTCCTTTAATAGTAGGATAGTCTTGCATTTATTTCTTTGCAGTTGTTAATCCTACACTGTGCATTTTCCATCACGCTGATTGTTCAATATAGAAGCAAGGGTTCTGAAATGGAGAGAGACAGAGGCAGGACACCTGTGGATGAATGGTGAGAGAGGAGAGAACAGCACAGGGACAGTAATTACCAGGAAACAAGTCTTCTACGAAACACTATCCTCTCGCACATGATGCTTTGTGAATTGGGTGTGAATTGCTTTAAGTGCACTGCTGCAAGAAATGGGGTTACACACACACACACACACACACATGCACAGAAACACGCAGACACATAGAGGTTAACACCTATAATCAAAACAATATTTGTTAGAGGATAGGAGAACTTGGAAGAGAAAAACAAAGAGAAGAAAAATCCATCATCTTGTGAATGCCACCTCTGCTTAAATCTCATTTAACAGCTATTAGAGAGGAGATGGAAAGAAACGAAGGATGTAAGAAATAGTAGATGACATGATAAATAGATGCATTGGGTTTTTTTGTCATCAGCTGGCTTGCAGAAGGGAAGGGAAATAACTAGTCAAAGCAACACAAATAGCAGTTGTTTTCTTATTTGTTTAATAGCAGGATACTTTCCAACTGAAAACAATGAAAATCAGACTATATCTCATCATGTATTCTTCATATATTCTATTTGTCAAAGAGTCTGCAGATTGAGCACCTGACAGGCCTGCACAGCACATTTCAGTCGTTGTATTGAATGTCAAGCTGACTGTCTGTCTCGGTGAATGATGTAGATCTTGTTGGTTATTCGCAGCAGCTCTCTGAACTTCACACTCCTGACTCCCAGAGCTTCCACCAAAATACATCTACATTTACAGCAAGGTCTCTGGAAACATTATTAAGCTCCTCCGTCACCCTGACTGAAATACTGTATCAACGGCATGACAGGTGTCTGAGGGGCGTGGGAGTTCTTCAGAGTTCGCATCATCTCAATCCAGAGAGATTTTGTGTAAAAGCTTCAAGCACACGACTGTATAAATCCACTGAGTGCTACTCCGAGGAGCATTGTTGTCTTAAATGAATAGATTGCTTCAAGCCTCAGTATCCACTCAGTGTCTACTCAGTATCTTGGGCATCAGTCTGATGTGTTCAGTCTAATTATACTGATCTCATAATTGCACAGCAAGAAAGAAGGAGTTTAAGAGAAGCATTAAGGCAGACTTGACTGATCCAAGTGGATATAAAATGGTGAATAAGCCACTGAACCCCTGCTGCAGTTTAGACATCCAAGGTTTTCCAGTAAGCAGCTGGAGAGACTCAAGTTGATGGTGCGTGTAAAGGCACATCCTCTGGAGCACGGCTGAAAGACGAGTCACCAGATTGATATTGTACTTCAGAACTGAGAGCAGAGACAGCAATGAGTGTTTTTACTTACCCCAGGAAGTTATCTTTCACTGTTTATGAGTGCATGTGAAAATAAGAATAATTAACAATGCAAGGGACTCAAGAATTACAGTATGGATTTTCAGATCAGAACACACAGTTTGGCTGATAAACTACCAGCTTGAGAAAGTGTAAAGGCAACTGCTGTCTTTGGAATGCATCTATGACGTCACAACAATCTAGAATCCACTGTGACAAATGATAGGAACAGCACATTGTGTTTATTCTATATTCCGTATTGAACCTGAAACCTCGACTACTGGACTGCACAGGGAATTCAACCATGTTAAGTAAGTACCAAACTGTATGCAAAAAATTCCCAGTTTAAAGGGAACTGTGAACTGTGCAGGGACGATCACTTCACCAGAAGTTAATAAGTAAGATTACCTATCAGCAGTAAATTGAGCTCTGGCCTTTTTGCTTGTCAAGTGTAATGTTAACAACGGTGACAATGACAGGGATTGTGCATATGTATACACAAGTTTTTTTTAGTATCAGTTTATTTTATTATACAATCAGTATTTTATTTGACACAGTAGCAGCAACTGGTATCTGGATTCTGGACTTTGACCCAAGAGACTGTTTGTTTTCTGTGTGAAATTAAGGGTCAGTGTTGGAGTCAACCTGTGTACAGTAACTGTATTCAGTGGTAAAATGCAAAAGTAATTTTTAGGCCAACTCTGTTCTTTTAACCTAAACTTAGTCAGGTATTTTTATTGGCTACAGTTCACCATTTCCTCTGAACACAAGGTTTATTTTTGAAAAAACTCTATGCGACTGGTTGAAAGTGACACGTACGTCCCCGACACTTCCAGAACCGAAGCAAATGGGTTACGAGAATGCAGTGGTTTAAACAGGCAGTTTTTATAATATACGTGTTATATTTAATTTTTAAATGTTGTCTCATTCTCTCTGAAAGTGGTTCACTTGCTAAAGCAAAAACAAGTAGAGAAAGCTGGCAACCAAAACATATGACTTTCTTAATCTCTGACTGTGCAATGCATCCTCACAAACGGGGGAACAAATGAATAGGGTTTGTATATGATCAGAAACTGGTGCAAATCCTGGTCTCACCTCTGAAGGGTAAAATAAGGATTCCATCGACCAATGAAAGCAGTGGGAGGGCGCCTCTCCCAGGAGGGCTCATTAAATTTGATTTTGTTTTTGTTAGCTCAGAATAAAAAAAGAAGACCTTTCTGTGTGTCATTTCAGACATGACTCAGATTGGAATAAAAGTAATAGGATGCCTGCTCCCGATACAATTACTACAATGAGGTTGCAGCATTGAGGTTCTAAACCGATGTAACAGTAAAGAATATAATAATTGCACTAGATCATTGTATTACCCCTGCAGAGTGAAAGCACATCCTTCAGCCAATCAGTGTTGAGATGAGCCGGTTGGAAGGGCCAAATCCCATGTGGGCTTGTTAGGGACCTGGTGTTGTTTGTTTGTCTAGGAGCTCGTGAGAAGGAGAGAGAGAGTGTGAGGAGGGTGAGATAATAGCAGGTTAGACTGATAGAGGTGATGAGGAAAACACAGCATTTTGTGTGTGTGTGTGTGGTTCTGTCTGTCTCTCTCTGAAGAAGGTAATGTGTTTGGCTGTGTGATGCTCTGATTCAATTCAGTTCAGTTGGTCTTGGAGGTCTCCTCCTCCTCCACATTTGGAATAACTATCTTGTGATTCATGTGTATTATGCTCCAGTCTAGGGGGCCTAGAGCACAACATGAAAAGGCCCCGTCTTCCCCATCTCCCAAATAGCCACAAACAAAGATTAGTTTGAAGAATAGTTCATATTTATTTACAATAATAACTTTATTATATTCTTCAACTTAGGGGTGGACTAAAGCCAAAATAACAAACAAAACGATCCTGTCTTGAAAATAAGAAATTTACCTGAGAAAACAAATATTACAAAGTCTTACCTCCCTATTAAACAGGAGAAAACCAGAAACAAAACCTGGCAGCCCACCCTTACTGCTCAAACAAGGGAACTATATCCAAACAACCACAAGTTAGATCAAACGAAAATGTGACCGGTTGGGAGACGAGGAGGATGAGGAAATGCCTGCTCTACCGACAGCCGTCATCTTGGCTCCCTTTATACTAGGTGGTTCCGGCTGCAGCCAATCCCGGTCCAGGCGTGGACCCTTTCCACCAATCACAACGCGGCTATGGCACACCCCAATCTGCATATAAAAAAGGGAAACAAAGACACAGGGCACACATACAAACACAGTTTGCTAATAATGACCACAGTCATAACATGTGCCAGGATGTTGTTTTTTTTTACTTTAACCTGATGATTGTCTCCTCAAAGAACAAATAAACGGTTTGATATGCAGACATGTCCACCACCTTGATAATGAATATAGGTGATGCTATTGTTTGTAGGGTTGGGAATTCTTCTGCACTCCTGAAATGAGATTTGTGGCTGCAGTGATCTGACCCCTGGAAACAGATCAGACAGGATTAACTATTCAGACTGGAAAAGGTCAAACACCATGCGGGTTCATGTGTCGTACTGGTCCTAAACGAGCTCAGTTCCTCAGACACTTACCTTAATAGTTTGGAATTGTCAACAATAGGGCTAATGTGTCCTAACAGCATGGTCTGATGGATTATTCATATATTATATTGTATCTTAACTCTTCCTAATGCTGGGTGTAATAATTTAGTTGAGGCTTATTTACTTTTATCAAAGATAAACATTTTTGAATACCTGATGATTTGTAAAAACATGAACATATGGTATGTTTTGAAAGTCACGTTATCTCAAAATGTGTCAGTAAATATAACACACATCTTCATGAATAGGGATGAGAATCGAGAACTGGTTCCGGTTGAGAACCGGTTCCAACTGTCTGATCCATTGGAATTATATGCCGCAGAGTTTATCATTCCCTTTTACCAATGCTGGCAAAACACAAAAACAATGCAGTCAAACTCATGCATCTATGCTGCTGGAGACTCGTAACAAGGGAATGATGGTGGAGATTAGAAACAGTCCAAAACATGGCTTCATTCAATGAAGACAGATGTCAGTTAAATTATTATTTCAATTTTACAAGGCTTGAATTCCAGAATTGCTGTGTATTTTACACGAGTGCCACTGCTTCCCAACTGAGCAGTATGTCCCTTACTGAAGGTAAATATTCTGTTATAATAACATTGGTGCCAGGCAGGCATGCTGAGCAGATTTATTTTTTTGACTACCAAAACCAATATGAAATCTATTGCTGTACAAATATCAAATACTCTCATGTTTTGTGCCAACTTTAAAAAACCTTGTTAAACCTATTTTTTTCCACACAGAAAACTGATCAGAAATCAATAAGAAAATCCATAGAGAGTCTGACCAATTGTTTGAATCGATAATGACATTGGCATCAATAAAATGTGATCGATTCCCATTCCACATGCATGAATCACATCAGTCTTATAAATATTCAAAACACATCAAAACGTCTTTTTTTTCCACAAACCATGTTGAAATGTAACAAAACATGATGGAACCGAGCCTTGAACAGAGTTGACAGAACAATATCTGCACTATTCATCTTGAAGTATGAAAAGGATCTGGTGCATTGTTTGTGTCAGCTTTAGTTTTGACGGAGCATGCTTATTAAGATAAAGATATCTCTCAGCTGTAGCTAACCTGAAGTTGCAGTTCTCTGCTACATCGTCTTAAATCAGACACCATGTTTGCTTCATCTCTCCTTTATGCTCTTCTGCTTTCCGTCTCCTCTCGGGTTTTCATCCTGCACTCGCCTTTCCAATTCATTCTCCTCCTTATTTTCCTACATCAGCACCTTTCCCTCTTTTCTCTTTGTTTCCCTCACTGACTCTGTTCCTGACTAAGCCTTTTAAACTCCCATGAGGCTGTGTGAAATTAGCTCCTGGCTGCTACGTGTGTATGTGCGTGGTGTCAGTGGATGGTCATGGCGCTCTTCTGACTTTGATCAGACATAATGCAGGCTGCTGTTTCCCTGTTGTGTTTAGAAGACAGTGGGTGCAACAGTGAAGGAGAACAATATTTGTCCAGAGTGCTGTCCTGCTTAAAATCCTCTTTCCTTCCCTTGAGCGGCACCAGTGCTGTGTTTGTCTAAAAATATCCACTGTATTTGTTCTCCTGTGTGTGTGTGTGTGTGTGTGTGTGTGTGTGTGTGTGTGTGTGTGTGTGTGTGTGTGTGGGTGTGAAGGGAGGCAGGCAGGCAGGGTTCATTGTTATGGCCATGTTCTCTTACTGTGGGTCAGATCTTGACCTTTGCCCTATGCACTGCTGTTTCCTTGTACAAGAGGAACCCTAAGGTGATAAATATGTAAATGCAGGAAAATTGTGTGCATGTTCACATTTTCTGGCTGCAAGGTAATGCACAGTTTTGATTCTGCTTTCCTATACACACAAAAGCCTCGTTCTTGTTTTTTCCTAGAAGTCATGATACTTTAAATTCAGTAGCCGATACCAATACCATCATGAAGAGCTTGAATGTTGATACGCAGTTTGATACCATGGTAAAAAAAAAAAAAAAAGCCAATAAATTTTGTTTTATTCTTCTGCCAAAGAGGGTATGAAATAATTGGTTTACAATGAATTATGGTGGTCATCCAGAAGTCATAGAACTTTAGTTACATCCATAACTCTCATTGTGTTTAATTCTTCCTGACCAGCAGAGTCCATTGTCATCTAGATGGGCTTTCAACAAGGTCCGTGCACCGTGGCATGGCCGGACCCTGGACATCCTCAGTTCCCTCATAGTGCTGTAAAAAAAAACAAGGACCATCAGGTTTTCAGAATTGTCAAAATGACTTTGTTTTGAAATGTCTGTTCTTGTGACAAAAGTCCAGTCTTCTGGTATATGCAAATCTACAGGTGTAACCACTATATATGTCTTGATATAGTTCCAAAACTATAAGAATTGTGTCAAAATATATTGCGCAGAAGTATGTAATGTGACCTTAACACATTTAATAACCAAACAAAATTCAAAGTGATGCAAATTAATCTTATTTTATAAAGTACAATGTTTTATGTTATGGTTTGTTATGGTACAATACAGATAAGCAGGTCAAAAATAAGAAAGGATATGAATTAACCTCCAGGAGGTGAAAAATTAGTTGACAAATTGAAAATGTATCTTTTAAAAATGTGATGGTTCTGGCTGCTCTAAAAACGTATAGATCCATAAAATTATGATTTGGGAAAATCCGATTTCTTTGGTACGGGGTAAATAACTGTTATTTGCGAGACCTTATCACAGCAGGATTTTTAAATTCAACATGAATATCAACATTTTTGTCCTTGCATCATGCTCATGAAGCAAACCATAAGCTCAAACATCATATCACTGCCTTCCTTTGTATATGGTCCAACAAAGCGAAGGATGTATTTATTGGTTGGTTTTACAGCTCGGCTCAGCTTTTACTGTAAATATAGTTTCTGTGACCTCCATAAAAAACCCCAACAGATCAAGTTTTTCCATAACAAAGTGAAAGCCGACAAATGTTCACATATAGCAAGCTTAAAGCACTTTGTGAAAAGTTTAGTGTGTGAGAATGTCAGGGGGCTTTCGTCTGCATTTATTTGGCTTGCAGTTTGACTAAGCCTTAGAGACAGGAATGTATCAACACACGCACACACATGAGAAGATGTGAGGGCTTCTTTCCACACACTGTCTTTGAATTTTCTGCTGGCATTTACTCTGTGAACAGACGGGCAGACAAGAAGAAAGTGTCAGAGGAGAATGGAGACAGCTGAGGAAGAGTTTGGCAAAAAGGGAAGTGAGGAGAAGCTGAGTGTTCAGACTGGTTCAGGACAGCCCTCACATGCTGGGGGAGGAGGGAACTTTCAAACTCACCGAGGAGAACTGAGGTGGAGGAAAGAGTGGAGGAGGATTAAACGGAGCAGAGTAATGCACTTGGAGTAAAGAAAGGACATTTATCTCTCCGTCCTCCTGAGCTCTTCCCTTGTTTCCCCAGTGGAGCAGACAGATAAGAGAGCCTGTGTATGATTGGCTTAACACTTGGCCCGTTGCCACAGCTGCACTATCACCGTGGGATACCGACAGGAGCGGAGGGAATCTGTCAGATAGGATGGTATTAAAAAAAGATAGCATAGTTTTGTACAGGAAGTTGGCTGACTGAATTTAAATCATTTGAATCGTGTGTGTGAACTTGTAGAACAAGAACTGCCCAAAAATAAGCCCGCTATCATGGTCCTTTTCACACTGTAATTTTCTTCACTTTTTATACAATTTCACAGTGAGAGTCAATTGATATGTTCTTGCAGAGGGACACACACAGAAAAACATAGTTGCCATATTAATATATTATATCTGTTGTGAACTTTTGCATCCTTTGCCCTCATTTGTTGTGCTTTACTTATCTGTGTTTTCATTTATCTCCATTCTGGAGCCGTCTCGCAGCTCATCAATGCAAATATATGGATTCAATTACAGCCAATGTATCTTTTTTTATCAGTCTTAGTTCCATTTAAAGCAACAAATTGAAGATCTAGGCAGCAGTTAGAAATCATAAAGAGAAAGACGGATGCTGCCTGCATTTTGTTTGTCTGCAATTTCCGCTGTTTCTTTACTTCATGCCACTGTTTTGTCAAGCCTGCAGCTTTTAGGGGGGATTCAGCAGCTGGGTATGCCTGCTACCATTGTCTATAACCAAATAACCAAAACAATGTTGTCTTATGTGATTGTAGGCCAAAGGAAGTCAACAGAGCGATACTGATGTCCACCCGATAAATCATTGGTTCCCCGGCCCTTGTACTTCCTTTAAAAAAATGTCTTCTTTGTTCCTTAGTGGAAAAAATCATCAACACCAAAAAACTGCCCAAAAATGATATATTAGTATGCTTTTACAGTTTACTGAGTTACACTTTTTATCCAAAATCAGTTCTGATCACAGTCATTTTTGACTGTATACTAAATTCTAAAGGGTATTTTTTCCTTTTTTTCATTCACTGTCTTGGATTTGTCTATTATTAGAAAAATTCAACAAAGTTGTGGATTAAATGGGTTTCAATTGGGACATCTTTGTCCTTTAAGGTCTAAGTGTGTATATTTTCATAAACACTGTTTATTTTTTACTTATCAGAGCTATTGTTAGACTAAGCTAAACACAGGCCTAACGATGCGTAATGTCTAGTATATGGGTCTAAAATACTTCTAAAATACCCATTGGTACAATGTAATACTGACAACACATGCAGAATACAGCAGAAGTAGAGTGTCTATTAACGCTGTATGGTTTTCACTCCAAAGATGTATACTCTGCTTTACAGTGATAGTGTAGTAACATCTGGCAGCTCGAGGAGAGAGAGAGTGAGAAGGAAACTGAAATGTTCAGAGCAAGCTGTTGAGTATTTTTCCAGGAGACAGCTATGGCTTTGTTTTTCACACCATGGAGAGGTTAGGGAAGCATGGCAGCCACAGGAAAGCACTGTGTGAGAGCTGAGACTGTTAGCAGCCAGCAGAGTCTATTCATCATCATCTAGCTTATGGCTGCACAGTTTCTGGTGGAACTCACCTCGCAGATCAAGGACCCACACTCGTAGTACACTAGTCTGACAAACCTGTAGTCAAGCAGACAAAAAGACAGGAAACAGCACTTCCTATTATGTTTCTTTGCAGTCCATTTCCTCAGCCAATCAAACAGCCAGCAGGCAGTCGACCTTTAGCCGTGTCAAGCTAATCTAGTGACATGCTGTCCTATCTATTATTTATTACACCGTCTCCTCCTGCCTTAGATCTAGGTTGACCTCAACATGCCTGCAAGCTGCTGGAAGGCTTACATGTTGAAGAAATGCTGATCTGACAGCTGAAAGTGATTTGGGAACAGTTACAAACATGACTCTTAGCTAGGTGTGTGAAGACAAAGTCTGAATCGCAAAATGTTTCAGACTTTTTTATTTCTACCTTGTCGGTTTCCTTCTGCCTTCTACCTTGATCTCACTCTCCCCAGTTCTTCCTCTGTTTATCTTGTGTTTGTGGCTCAGATTTCTTTTCTCCCCTTTATCCTTCACTTACTGACTCTGTCACTTCTTGTGCAGTCAGTCAGTCGCTTGTTCAACCATTTACCAGCTCAACCTTCAAGCCAGTGTTGAAGTGATTACAGTGTAAGTGATATAAATTAAATCATATTTGTTCACATCAGTTTCTGTATATTTTTCTGTTTTAAATCACTGAAAATGTAAAAATTTCTGGAAAAACAAATGGCCAGACAAAACATGCAAATTGTAGACATTGCTGCCTGGAGTCATTTTTCACCATTTTCTGACATTTTAAAGACCAAAGGATTGTTTTATTAGTACAAATACTTTTGGTTTTCTGAATTTGGTTCAGTCAATATTGATTAATTTTGATCTGACATTGCAGCCTATTGTTCATAAGAATAGCTAAACTATGCTAAAGTCTCACTCCACTTATAATTCATGCACAAACAGTCAGAGGCTTAAGTCAGTTTTTGGTGCAAAACAAAGCCACTAAAACAGCGTTATTGTGACAGCGGTACGATCAGCACCATGGACAGCGCTACCGTCAAACAAGCAAGACTACAACAAGCTGCATCCCAGGGGTCTTTTTATTCTACTCTCTCTCTCTCTCTCTCTCTTGGATATCTATTATTCAATACTGGCAAACATGTACCGAAAAAGTGCTGAAAGACAATTCAGGAACAACTCAAAATAATGATTCTGATAGTACGATTGTCTCCTAACAACACTTTGATGGCTCAGGCCAGGCCTAATAAAGCTGCAGCTGGTTTTCCCAATGAATGGGAAATGTCTTGCATTTATTTTTAGTTAGGCCAGGGTCTGTTTAAACAACATGCTCTGCAACAACTGTGGTGTAATTAATTAATGCTGACATGGCATATTGTGAAGAGCATCCAAAAGCTCATAGCCCCAGGGCCTAAAGTCATATCAAGGCACCTCTGGAGGGGGAAAGTGAGAAGGATTTGAACTCTCTCAAGCTCCCTCTTATGTGTACACATAAGAGGGAGCCATGTTTTGATGAAAAATGCTGTTTGTTAGAGTCACGTTCGGTGAAAGAGAATATTCATTTGTGCCATTAATTTTGCCATTATGCGCACCGTTTCTTTTTTTTTTTTTTTTTTTTATGTATTTTTTGGGGCTTTTTCATGCCTTTAATGGACAGGATAGTTGAAGAGAGACAGGAAACAGGGGGCAGAGAGAGGGGAATGACATGCAGTAAAGGGCCGTCCGATGCGGGACTCGAACCGGGGCCAGCTGCAGCGAGGACTGTAGCCTCTACACATGGGGCGCCTGCGTAACCCACTACGCTACCGACCACCCCTGCGCACCGTTTCTTAATAGGAAAAAACAATGTTGTTCTTTGCATCTTTTCAAAAGTTTGCATATAAATCACATGACATTTGGATGGAAATTAAACTGCGGATGTCCTGACAACCTGTCACTTTCTCTCCAACAATCCTGTCCGTCATTTGTGCTTGTCTGTGTTTCTCACTCTGTTTCTTCAGTGTTTTCTCTCACCTGAGAATGTGCAAAGATTGCTGTTTGTTCGAGCTCCATCATCAGTCTCCTCTTCTGTCTTAGCTTCCTCAAACTCTAGTTTTCCTCCTTCTCTCACTACACTTTTTTTTGTTAAACTTACTCTCCTATTCCCGTCTTCCCACCACAACTCTTCTTTTGTAATCGATTGATTGTCATGTTCAATATCCTGCAAACTGTGTGAGGAAATAGGAGAAAATGGAAAGGAAGCCAGTTTGGAGAGGGTATTAGAAAGAAGAAAGAAATCTGAAGAGTGCAAAGATGGCAAGATATTCAGAACAGCAGGCTGCTCAGTCAAGGCTTCCCCCTCATTAACGTGAAAAGAAAGGACAGAATGAAGAGGAAGCATATTTTAGATGTTCGGCTTTGAGCCACATTGTTCAGATTCTGGATCAGTTGAGGGATGTTTTCAGCAGTGTGAAAAAGAGGAGTAGAGGAGAGAGGAAGAGAGTTGATGAATGAGGGAGGCTATAAAAATAGAAAGCCAAGGGGAGAAGGGGGGAAGTAAGCAGAAAGAAATGAAGTCGTTTGTCTCAGTTTAGAGAAGCCGGATTGGCTGTGAATACAAATGTTGTCATTGGTTGGCCAGATATTCACGTAACATTACTGGAAAGCATTCACTGTAATCTGGTAGTTTGTTTTTAGCCTAGTGTGTGTGTGTGTGTGTGTGCGTGTGTGTGTGTGTATTAATTTGAGATTGTGTAGTTCTTCTCAAACGCAGCTGCAAACTTGCAACGTGTGTGTGTGTGTGTGTGTGTGTGTGTGTGGTAGCATGCTGCTTCATCTTCTCAGCGCTACATGCAATATTCAGTGTTACCTGTCTCTTCATGTGAATGAGATGCTGCCTGTCAATCTTGAGGCTGCAGACACAAATACTGGATAGCCTCCATTGGAGCCTCCCTAGAGGAAATCAAACTACCATCTGTGTTCTTTCTCTCTCTTCTTCTCCTTCTTCTTCTTCTTTTACCTGTGCTCATCATCCCTTCTCCCCCCAACCCTATCTATGTGTCCTTGACATCTTCACACCTCCTCCTTAGTCCTCAATCTCCTTTCTTCTCTTCCCTCTTGCTCTTACTTAATTTAGTATTTTCATTTTCTTGTCTGCTTCACACCTCAGCAACAGATATATTTAACTATTTGAAGAGATGTTGCTTTTAAATTCTCTCATTTTTCTTCTTCTATTTTGCAAAGAACTATGTCAGGAACATCCTGTAAAACATTTTTACATTACATGTTTAGAATGTAGTTCACAAATGCTATTGAAATAATGGTTAAAAAGTTAAAAAAAAAACAAAGTGTTAGTACAGTTTAAATAGAAGAGGTGATGGTTGGTGACAAATTTACACACATGCGACATGATAGTTTTTCATAAAGCACACAGCACTTTTAAACTGAATAATTTCTACATTCACAAAGTCTACCATCTGTTGAAGGGGATGACTGTTGACCCTGAGCATATCTGCTTTAACTGTTGCTGTAAATGTGTTCAGTTACAGCAGTAATGTCAGCTAATGTCAGTCTATTAAACCTAACCCACATGATCTCATATTGCAGTGGGCTTGAGTGCTGGTTGTAACGTGAACAGCATATAATTCTCTCAAAGCTACATGGCGAACTACTGATCCGGGTAATTTGACTGCATAAAATATGCTATATAAAATGCTAATAGCCCTATGAATCAGTGAAGCTAATAAATCACACATTATCTTGATATTAATGACAATCTCACATTCTGAGATAGTTTTGTCAGGTTAGGTGAGATAATTAAGGTTTTTATTAAGTATGGTGGTTAAGTTTATGAACATGACCGCCTTGGTTAAGTCCACATAGTGCACTATGAGATGTTTCACAAATTACTTTTCTTTTCCTACTAACAAGGACAAAGTTTCGAGTGAGAACAGGCTCATCAAATGCACTATTTTTTCCTCTGGTTGCATGTGTGTGTTTGTGTGTGTGTTTCCACAACAGTGCATCCACTGGTTCTATTTGGGCTTCCTCACTTCTCCAGAGGACTAACAGTAAAGTAATCTGATGCAGCGTCTCTAGAATCCACTCCCTGCTCTGTTCTGTTATCTGCTCACAAAGCTCATATATCAGCTTCACTTGAAGCTGATCAGATCCCAGACCAGCACTTGTCGATAAGTAGAATTCAGCCTAAGGAGGAGGGCTGAGACTTGGAGGAGGAGAGGGGAATGAATTAGAGACTATGGGAGGAAGGATGAGGAAGGGAATTCGGCAAGGTTCCAGCCTCATGAATAAAATGCATAAAGTACACAGTAAATTTTTAAGGCTGTTTAGTTTCCACCGAGAGGCCAGATTTGCATCCTCATCCCCTGATTATGACATCTTCAGTCAGCACTCCAGGCATGGCTTTAGCCATTTTAATGTTAATGCGGTTATTTGCGCAAACTCACATATGTGTGTGTGTGTATATATATATATATATATATATAAGGACACACACACACACACACACACACACTTTCAGGTGACTTCTGCTGAGAGAAGCTAATCGCGCTGAAGCCATTCCCACTCCGGCTCCTCTGTGAATCAATTCTGTTCCTTCTCTACCTTTTACTGTCACGGACTTCCTCTGGGATCTGCTATCAGATGAGAGCACAGGCCCATCACTTTAAACTGAAGAGCAAAAAAAAAAAAAAAACGAGCCGACCTGCTGGAGACCCAGGAGACAGAATGACGAACGTGAAGAGGTCATCACAGAAGTGAATGACTTTTGGAAGCTGTCTTCAAAGTAAAATGAAATCCCTTATTTGTTCATTCAGCTTTAACAGCCCACTTTTGACAAAGTTGCTTCTTGCTGCAGTACAAATAAAGGGTAAATTTTCATGCATGCTAGGAGCTCTGTTTTGGGTCTTAGCGTGGATTAAATCATATTGGATATGTTGTTTTCATTGATAATAGAAGAATGTGGTTATCAATCTCTTTGTCTGCAAGATTATAAAACTATCCGTTGTCTGTTTGTGCAGGTTTGGCTTTTACTCTTTCATATTCAGCTAATGTGTCATTTCTGTAGCCGCTTATGATAGTAGGTTACCTTAACCTGGATGAGGCATTAGTATGCCTCAGTAGTTTCTATCGAAGTAGTTCTAGCTTGCATATCCAGGTTTCTGGGACTGAAAAATATAGACTTAAATGAGTGAATGTGGCAGAGAATGAGTGGAAATGGGCCAGCATATATACTTCTAGGCTGATTAGGGAAATGGGATACAGGTGAGCGGATGGATCTGATGTTCAGGTCATGGGAATTGTGGGAAAGAGGTTATTGTTGAGCGGTAAGGAGAGCTAGGACACGGTCAGAACTCCTCCAATGCAGGCATGGTGATATTTGCTGGACTTTTATGCTATGTGAAGATTTGTCCCTTGACTCGCATAAAATGGAATTGAACTGGAGACGAATATTTGCCAATGATTTTTTTGCACCGTGACCATGCTCAAATAATTAAAAAGGATTACATCTTATTTCTTTGGGGCCGCAGTGGCTCAAATGAAAGACTGGTCAGCATGTCAAAGTATCCTTGGGAAAGATACTGAACTCCAAATTGTGAGTGTGTGTGAAAGATAATTTACTAATGAGAGGGTGGCACCTTCCTCGGCCGACAGTGTATGCATAGGTGAATGATGATCTGTAGTGTAAAAGCGCTTTCAGTAGTCGCTATGACTAGAAAAGTGCAGTCCACTTACCATTTTGTTACATCTTTGGTACTCTCGATTCTCTCATATGTGGAGATCACAACAAGATCTCCAATCTAAATGACAAAATACACAAACGTCGCTATACATACAAGTTCAGCACACAGTTGTAAAAAAAAAAAGGCCTGCAGTTCAGTTGAATTTAGGCTACAAAACCAAAGATAGGTTTGGGGCCAAAAAAAATTCTTATAAGGCGTTATAAAAGACAGTTTAAAAAGTAAATAAATTTCAGAGGTGAAGTAGTTATGAGGGTGACATGACTACCGGAAATGACATCCTTATATAAAATCGGAAGTTCAGTGATATTTAAATCACATTGTTTACTTTTGTTCTCACATGGGACAGGAACACTGTTCTCCTGGGTGAAAGTCTGACATCTGTTCGACTCCCACCACCCCTACCACCTGCCCTAAGCGGGATTTCTGCCATTTAAGTTCCACATCGCCGTCAATCATGACTACCACGGCTCTTAGATGTCGGCGGAGGACAGTTCTATATGGTCATTTTTGAAGGCAGACCAGTCTTGGAGATTGTATCATGTTCAACATGTGGCATTGAAAAAGTATCAAAGTACTGAAGTATGGTTGTCATATAGAGAATGGTTGCTCACTCTGTCCTTACTTTCCTCATATATTTATGACAGTAATTGTTAAAAGTATGCAAAAAAAATGTATTTAAAGACTGCAGACTGAGTATAGTGGCAGGGAAAAATGAATACAAGGAGCTGATTGGAGTTGACAGAAAATCTGACTTTGACCCTAAAAACTGGGGTTCACAATGAGCACAAGACAGATGAGTAACCATATTGCCTTGTGTACCATACATACTGATTTGTAGTTTTCACCAAGTTGTTTTCGCTCTACTACATTTCCTCATTGACATGTCTGACCCTTCCCTTCCTCCGTGGAGGCTGTCTGAGCACTGCAGCCTAGTTTAACGTGCTGCTAAACAGCAACGTCTAATGGAACTACTCACTGCAACATGAAGGTGTTTGAACACAGACATGCACTCAATTAGCCATAATTAAAACTGTGGCAGTGCTAAATAAACTGCATCATGTACAGTTTTATAATAAAAGAATCCCATTTTCACTGACAGCTGTTGTGTTACATTTTAAACAGATTTTAATTAAACCTTTATAAAAAAGTTAATTAAACGGATCAAACTTTTTGCGTGCCAACAAGCTCCTGCAGAGTGTTTGCGAGTTTAAATGGACACGGATGAAAGACTTCCCTCACTGTGAAACTCACTGCTGGAAATTCCAGCCCCACCTCCAACAAAGACGGTATGATAATAACGACACAGTTTTATCTTCTTCTAATCACTTTAAAGGGTTTGAATGACATTGGGGCTGTGTCGCAGCCAGCTGAAAAGCCAGTTAATGCTTTTGAGATGAGCGCACTAAAATATTAATAGGGGTCTTGGGCGAGGAAAGGTCATCCCTGCGACTTATATTGAATAATAAGAGGGCTAGGAGCAACCGCTGTGAACCAAAAGTAACACCAGCAAGTAAAAAACAGTGCGAGTACATCTGAGGCAGCAGCACCTCAGCTGCAGTCCTCTGCTGGACACAGTAAATGCAGTTATCTGATGATAGCAGATGAAACACTTTCTCTTTACACACAACATGTTTGTCACTGCAGGTCAAAATAAACTCAGCAGAAAACACCCGCATGGCGTAAATTGTCCAGATGGATCAGAAATCAACAGATCAGATAAAGTCACACAGACAGATTATTCACTGTGACCTGATTCTATGAGGAGCTCAGATGAGCTGTGACACATTACTGTATCTTCTAAAATGTCAGTTTGATAATTTACTTGATCCATAGTTGATAAGGATTCATCTGTTATAGTTATTCCAAGTGTCAATCTGTCTGTCTGTTACTGTTGAAAACAACCTGGTCTCAAAAATCTGCATACGAATAACACAAATTTAAACTTCATCATATTATGTGCAATGTATACACCAAAGTCCAATATTGCGTGCATGTGATACGTACAGGAGCATTTCTAAAAATAGCGACCCTGCTGGCAGCAGGACATCTTACAGTTCGATCTAGATAAAAGCTGCAGTTTCCTTGAATTTATGCAACTTCAGGCATTTTAGGCAGTTAGGCATTATAAGTTACAGTTTAAAAAGTAAATAAATGCATGAAAATATCAGAAGTGAAGTAGTTACTTGGACAAAGTTACTATCGTATGGGACACGAACCCCATTCTACTGGTAGAAAGAGCAAGGGTTGCTTTTATCTTTGTCATTGTTGAATTCAGAGACTGCCTTGTTTAGTTTATTTGTAATAACAACATGTATTGCCAAGATGTTGGTTCACCAAAATCAATATTGGTCAAATATGGATGCCAGCTAGTAAATTTAGTAAGTAAATGTAGTTTCAGAATTCCCCAAGACTGGCTGTGTCTATATCTAACTTTCTCCTCATATCTCTCCTGTGTAGTTTTATGTCCCTTTGTCACACTTTTACATGATTTTCAGAGAAATCATGCATTTTTTTATGGCAGGTTAAGATTTTATATGGTAAAACAGAGGCCAAAAAGTCAGATTCCTGTCATAACTCAATTTGAAAAATAAAGTTACTGTGTGTTGGCTTTGTAAGAGCTGCACAATATCCTTGAATCCGAGACCCTCATTCAGATAACACAAACCTCTCCTCTCCTCTCCTCTCCTCTCCTCTCCTCTCCTCTCCTCTCCTCTCCTCTCCTCTCCTCTCCTCTCCTCATCTGTATTTTAGCACAATAAAAAAGCACTAAATTCACATACCTTAATTCCCTTGTGCCTCTACTTATGCACAACCCCCCCCCCCCCCCCCCCCCCACACACACACACACACACTCATTTTTCTTGACGCCGTGCCTAAACTCGAAGCCTGTACAATTTGCCCTCTATGTGTTTCAAATTACATGCCACATCAAATAAGGCTATCAGTGAGAGTGTGTGCCTGTGTGAGTCCTTTAGTATTCTCCCACCTTCAGAATCAGATTCCTATTAAATTAATCTCCCGAGTTGAGCTCAGTATTCAGAATGAGTAACACAGTGTTGTAATAGATCTGATAGACATAGCATACTGTGCCATTATCACTGACCTTTCTTTCTTTCTCTCCTCTCTCCCTTCTATTCCTCTGCCTCTCTCCTCTGCAATCATTTAAAGGAAGCGGAGGTAAGTAAATCCATTGTGTTTGCGGTTTGATAATACCATTTTAAAAACATACTGCCGTACCTTCCTGGAAGCAACAGACATTGTAGTGTTTGTCTGCCAGTTGCTTTAAGGCATTGTTGCAGAGCTGGAGAGGTGCTGCTGATTTAAATGCTCAGCAGGTTGGGGGACTGGTCAGACATAGTGTGGTATAGTTCAGCATATTAAAATGTCGCTTTAGCGGTTTGGTAGGTTTCATACTTTCAAGTAAACAAGGCCAAAAGTTTGGGGACACCTGCACATTACATCCATATTGATATTTTATCATCTCATTTAAAAACATGGCAATTAATATGCTCCATTCCCATGGGAAGGTTTTCCACAAGAGTCCTTTGTTTGTTTTTCTTCACCATATTTTCAGATTTTGGATTCTGATTTATTTTATTTGCTGTAAAAATTAAATGAGAAGGATGGTTGCCAGGTGCAATTATTTAGCCAATATAGCTTCAAGAAGTCGACATGCAAAACCAAACATTACTCGAGTCTTCATGTAGCCTTGCAGAGATGAGCTGTGAACAAATAAATGACTTGATCTTTTTTTTCTTTTGTTTACAATAATTTATGTAATCCTAAAAATATGTCCTTAACAAACCTTTCTGTCCTTTTCCATCTCGTTAACATTCCCACAGGAAAAAAAAAAGTTTGAAGCAATTTGCATCAATTTAGGCCATGATTCCATTCCATGAGTCTGATACCTGTGATAAATCAGATCAAGTCTGTATTATGGAACATCTCATGTCAGGTATTGCCTGAAAAGGACATGATGTTGAAACATTTTTTCTCATTAAATTTTTAGTTTTAGTTTTTAGGAACATCAGTTTAGTCTTCTTTTGTGTATCCACCTCATGAGTTAGAATGTGCATAACCTTGAAACATAAAAAATATTCTTAAAAAAAAAATCCTTGATCGGAACAGTGGCTCTAATATTTAATGACCTATTAGCCTATAAACTGTACATTTTAATGGATGTGTTGATTTCTTTCCTGCAGCTTTAAACTTTTCTCTTTTTTTGTTGTTTAGTTGAAAATGAAGTGTTTATATACCAACAGAGAGATAATAGAGTTTTTAAAGCCTGGGAAGTGATTGCCACTGTATAAGCATAGAATAAAAACGTAATGTTCTCACATTTCACTAAATGGTGCAAGCCTCAGTTTGAACTCCTGCAGGAATGACTTCTGCCACAGTAACATCCTACTTTGTACTTTCACAGCCATAAAACATAAATTGATAATAGAGACGGACCAGGGAAAATGGACATAAAATAAAAGACAAAAGAAGTGAGGACATGAGTGAAGTAAGGACCTCAGGGAGAAGCTAATTAGGTTTCATCTCCTCATTTCAAACGTTTGTATTGGCTCCAATGCCGGCAGTTGTCATATTTAGAACAAGGACTGGATGAGTGGGTCAGCTGTCCATTTTCTGTTTCCTATGACTGCCTCATTTACCCCCCATCCCCCTCTCTCTCCCTCTCTCCCCCTCCCTCTGTCTCTCTCCCGCTCCCTCTTTCCCTCTCTCCCTCTCTCTCTCTCTCTCTCTCTCTCTCTGTCTCTCTCACCCTCTCTCTCTCTCTCTCGCTCTCTCTGCAATTCAATAAAGTAGGTAGAAATCCTGCTTTCAAACCCAGCAGGTTTTCTGTGCCCCGTTCACATAGTGTCACTGACACAGGCTCACTCCCTGCTGACACACATATGCCTCGCTCTGGGCACTACTTTAGATGCAGACACCACTACTGCTGTGCATGTCTGTGTGTGGCTGTGTGTGTGTGCATTTGTCTATGGGCGTGTGTAGCTCATGTTGCAAGGGACTTCAGACTACTTTCAGTGCAAAACTCATTTGGTATAACTTTATTTTATCCCCCTCATTGTGCATTTAAAAGCATTCAAAAGTATATCAATAATTCATAAATGGTTTAGAGCACTCTATAATGCAGTTGTAAGCAGATATACAGAAAGAGGTTGTATATATTGTATTGTATATGTTGTATATATGAACATCTCTCTGCCTCCTCTGCCAGTGGACCACAAAGGTGGTATGGTCACTTCTGACCCCTTTCCTGAGGGACAGACTGCTCGATTTTGAGGGTTTGATCTTCATCCTCGCCCACCTCACAAGCTCGTCAATCCTCTTCCGCAGTCTTGTCGTACATGCTGCTGTCTGGAGAATCCTGGTGATGTCATCCATGTAGCCTCTCACTGGTGGTAGCCTTTGACCTGACGGTAGCTTCACTCCTCCGACCATCTTCCTTGCCTCTATAAGGATGATCTCGAAGGCTGCGACGAACAGGATGGGAGAGATTGAACATCCCATGGCAATGCCTACCTCCAGCTGTTGCCAGCCTGTGGTGAAGTCCTGATGAGTGCAGCACATCCGGAGGTCTTCAAAGTACTTCACTACCAGAGTACGAATGCAGACAGGGATGTGGAAGAAGTCCAAGGCATACTCGATGAGTTGGTGGGGGACAGACCCGTATGCGTTGGTAAGGTCCAGCCACACCGCATGCAGGTCACCTCTGGGGTGGCTGTGGCTCAGCTGGTAGAGCGGGTTGCCCCCCAACTGATGGTTGGTGGTTCGATCCCTGACCGTCGCAGCCTACATGTCAAAGTATCCTTAAGCAAGATACTGAACCCCAAATTGCTCCCGATGCTGCGTTCATCGGTGTGAGAATGAATTCCCAGTGTGTTCCACACACCCTGGGAAACCTGGCACACCTGCCTTCTGGCAGCTGGTGTCTTGTGAGGTAGGTGGTCAACCTCTTGGCAAGGATGCCGACGTTCGACGTTCAGGAGCGCAGTGCTCCTAAACTGGCTGATGGTGGTGGAGTTTGCCCCTTTTGGGATAAGAACTATTAGAGCTCTTTGCCACTCTGAAGGGATGACTTGGTTCTTCCAGTCCACTCTCTGGAGGTTCCACAGATGTTTCAGGACACCTGGGCAGTACTTGTACAGTTTATATGGAATTCCGTTGGGGCCTGGTGCTGAAGCTGCTCTCGCTTTCCGGACGACTTCTGCTACCTCACTGAGTTTGGGGAGAGCAGCATCGAACAGGAAGGATGGGGGAGCTGGACGAGGAACATAACCTGGTGATCCCAGAGGGGTTGACCTCGCTGGGTCGCTGTACTGCTCCAGCTCAGATTGTGTGATATCCAGCTTCCCTCTTCTCTTGTCCTGTAGCAACCGTCTTGCATGCTTGAAGGGGTTTTTGAAGAAGCTGCTCTTCTCCTTCTCCTTCCACCTTCTGCGTTTGCAGATACGCTCTGCCCTCCACAAGCTGCTGCCAAACTGCCACCTCATTTGCTTTTGGCCATTTGACCAGCTGCCTTCGTCCCGGTTCTTTTCTCTCCGTCCTCCTGCCGGGTTCCTGATTGTTGGAGTTTGTTGGTGTTCTGGGATTTGTTGGTGGTCTAGGGGTGTTCTCATCGGTGCCACCCTCAGAGGAATAAGTGTCCATCAGGGGCCGTCCTGCGCCTTCTGCCTGCCTTCCATCAGCAACGTTGGATCCCTCAGCACTGTGGTTCGCTACCTGGCTTTGGGTTCCTCTTGTCTTACCTACGGTTGCAGTGCAATGTTGCTGCTGGCCTCCCACTTTGCATTTCTTCCTTCCCTGGTGAATCCTTAAACCTCTGAAAGTGGTCTCTCTCTCCCATCCACACCTGCATCTTCTCATTCTCGTAGAATCATTGTCTGTGTCCGTTCCTGTCGTTACCGAGATCTCCGTCTGGTTTGGCCCTTCTTCCACCCCGCCTCTCGGAGGGCCATCGGGTTGTCTTCCTTTATTTGTCTTCGTAGTTGTTTAGGGTGTCCCTTTGGGGACTGGTGGGTAAGGTAACTAGCCTGCCACCCACGATGCAGACTTTCCTGCAGTCACCCAGTCTCTCCTGGATGTCCTCCAGTCTTCCCTGGATGCCAACTGCCCTTTCACTGCCCTTTCAACTGCCCTGCCCTTTGGATGCCTTCAGATTGGATTTATGAATACAGGTTGATGGTCTACCTGCAGAGCATTGCTGCCTGACGCACCTCCACCGGTGCCGTTTGCGCATGTGTGAATGGTGAACACCTGAACATCTCTCTGGGCATGGACGGGTCATTAGCTGGGGACCACCAGTCATGGATGTTTCGCTCCTTTAACCCCAGTACATCTCCTGGTGGCAGAGCAATGGCAGGGATCTCTCCCTGCCACCCCCTGCTGATGCCCTAGGTGTTATCTGCCCCCCCAACTACTATGCTTCCTCCTTAGCCACAGCCAGAAGCTGCCCTTCTCTGCCTCCTCTGCCAGTTCTTTAATGGCTTTCTGACACCCTGCTCCCGTGCATCCCATGTCACGGAGCAAGCGGACAGTTAAGGACCCGACAAAGCCCCTGCACCCCACTTCCGTTCATTGGCAGCCTCAATACCCTCCTCCCACGGGAAAGTGAGCTCCACAAACATGATGGTCTTGCTTCGTTCTGACCACATGACCAGGTCTGGCCAGAGTGAAGTTTGTGCAATCTCCCTGAGGAATTGGAGCTGTCTCCCCAGGTCAACCCTCATAGACCACTCACTGCCAAGTGAGAGGAGTCTTTTAAAACAGTGTTGTGATCATCTAAAATGTCTTCATAGGAGAAGTTCTAATTGCTGACAAATACGTTACATCAATAAACACTTTATATAACTACATTATAGTGTGATGTGAAGTATCTGTAGTTCCCTTAAAGGCTAAATGGGGTGCCTGACATAACAACCCTTTGTCACTACCAACTCATCTCATGTGAACTCTCAGCCAGGAGCAATTGGCATGACTTAATGGCCATTTTATTCCATGGAATACATGGAGGGAGGAGGTCAGGGTGGATGGATTTATCGAACAAACAAGACCTTCTCTCGCTGTTGTGTCCTATGACTTTCACTCAGGGGACAGCGGTTCAAGTTCTGTGTCACAAACTTTTTTAAAACCCAAACCACAGCCTCTTTCCTCACCTTAACCAGTAGTTTTGTGAGATTTCAAAACAATAACCACTTGTCCGTATCCTGTGCATTCAAAAGCAGCGTTAAAAGCTCCCGATCAAGCATCCGTATGTGACAAGTTGAAAATAAAAATGTGTTAGAAATGGTAATCTCTCTCAACCGGCACTCACAGTGAAAGTTTAGGCAGCATTATTAAGTAATGTACACCCAACAGATCAGCTGATCATCTGCTGATCTTCTAGAGCATTATACACTATTACAGTGGTGAAATGTAACTAAGTACATTTACTCAAGTAATGTACTTAAGTACAATTTTGAGGTTCTTTACTTTAGCATTTCCAAATATATAACTTACACTGCATTTTAAGGGCAAACATTGTACTTTTTACTCCACTACATTTAGCTGCCAGCTTTAGTTACTTTTCAGATCAAGATTTAACATGGAACAATATGATCAATTTAAAATGATTATAATGATTATATATGAATTTAACCACATAAACAGTATATTATTAGTAGTTAAAATGAGCCATATCTTGACAGTAAAATGTTGCTTACATAAATGCATCCATCAAAATAATACAATGATATGTTTGGAATATATAGTAAAACAATAAAACAATCTGAGTGGGGCCATTCTGCATAAAGGGTACATTTACATTTGATACTTTAAGTACATTTTGATGCTGATACTTTTGTACTTTTCCTGAAGTATGTTTTGAATGCAGGACTTTTACTTGTAGTGGAGTAATTCTGCAGTCTGGTTTTAGTACTTGTGCTGAAGTAAGGGATCTGAATACTTCTTCCTCCACTGCACTGTTCATATAACAGAGCGATTTCTATTGAAATGCTGCTGCTCTTCTCACCAGTAGCTGCTGCTGCAGTGCATGCTGGAAACACAATCACCACACTTTCATCTGTATCAAACCTATGAGCTCATTCAGAGACCACTAACAACTGTTCTCTCACACCAATGTGTGAAATGCATGTAACACTAAACAACAATGTTTAAGCCATGGCTCTTTTCATAATGACTTTTAATTGCTCAACACAATAATAGATCTCTAGCTGGGCGGGGAATCAACTCTGAATAGAGCCATTGAATCAAAGTGTATTTGGCTTAACAAATCCAAGCCTCTTCTCAATTGGGCTTAACTGAGACAAGCCACTAATTTTCTGTTTTAATATTTCCAATAGAAGAAGCTTTCTGCATTACTGTAGACTACCCTGAACAATAAGAATAATGTGATTTAGGGAACATGCCAGCAGCTGAAATGTAACACTATCTCCTCAAAATCCTTCCTCTCCTCCTCTCATGTTTTCTTCTTAACAAAATAACTTCTTTTGAACTGTTTTTCAGAGTAAAAGGCCATTTTGACCTTGACATTAAATGTTTTTGTCCTAGTTAAACCCATTATTTACTGGAGCGTGTAACATTCTTTACTCCCCAGTGTGTCTCCTGCAGGTTTCTCTGTATATCTGTGTCCTATTTTTAAACGTCCAAACAAGCTTCTACCTCTCCGTGTGTCTTTTTCTTCTCCGCTGCAATCATTCATTTTTACAAACACAAGCATGAGAGAACAAAAGGAGAGAAGAATGAGGACAGGATTTGTCAGTAGTTTGGTTTAGTATTTGGGCTGCTCTCTCTCTGGTCTGCAAAATAATTCAATGATATTCTTGGCGTGGAGTTATTTTTTCATAACCCAGTTTCTTGTGTTGTGTTTCCACTCAGGATGACTACTTCAAAAGCTGGGCTCCTGCCAAGTCTCTGGACCAAGGTGAGTCCTGCTGTTTGTGTGTGATTCTAATGTTTATATTAATGCATACTGTGCGTGAGACTGAGAGTTGATAGCAAACCACACACTTCTGAAATACTAACCAAATTGTGTCTGTACTCTGAAGGTTGAGTCAGATACGAAGACATATTTTATGTGATCAGACACAAGATCTAAATTAGGAAATCAGATACATTTTAGACTGTGGCAATAATCTGAATAACGGCATAAATCACAGATGTAATGAGAGGCAAAACAACCTAAGCTTCTTAGAAGTCTAATTGTGATAACAAAATTGCTGGTTGGAATATCTTCCTGTAATACATTCATCCTCAATTAAATCAAGATGGTCATTTTCTTAAGCTAGAAAACATATTTTCAATGTGGTCATAATCTCAGGAGACAAAAACCTTAAAGGACTTCTCATTTTTTACCATTTTTTTATTAATTCTTTCATTTTTATTGCTGAACATATCGGCTCATTCACTCCTATTCAACTTCAAACAACATGATTTGCTTTGAAGAATTCCAATTCCTACATTTAGGGCTGACCCAAATGCTTCAAAGCTTCAGCAGTTGCCATCGACGTCCAAATCGGCATTCACATGCTTCGTCTTGTTGTTTCTTATAAAAATGAAGAGCCAGAAATGGAGCTCCTCCTGTCCATGGGTGAGGGTAGCTTTAGAAGGAGAAGCAAGGAAGAAACTGGAGGTCTGTGTGAAAGAAACCTGACCCGAGTCCTCTTGAGTGGTGGAGACGGACTGAGGATTCCACCAGGCGCAGCTGTGACCCGGTTTACACATTTACATTTTTAAATTGCAGCCATCTGCTTAAGATAGTAAATCAAATGTAGGTTGTATATTACTCTAAAACACATCATATACGATCAGTGGTTTAAACTGTATCTGATTTGGTGATAGTGCAAAACCATCTGCTACATACACACTTTTTTAGCAGTGAGTGAATCTAGAAAATACACAGACACAAAATAGATATCATTCTTTCAGTTCACACCGTGTAAATTAGAAGGATTCCAACTAATCAACTAATTGTGCTGTTCAGTAAACTGGTGCCAAATATCCAATCTTCGCTCAGGTATGTGTGTGCGTGTGTGTGTGTGTGTGTGTGTGTGTGTGTGTGTGTTTTCCAAGGCCAAATGCTGTGCTACTTTCCAGTTACGTGCTGCTTATGGACTTTCTATGGCAACAATGCCAAGTCCACTTTATCAATCACACTCAAGTGTGTAATGCTCTTAGACCTCCAGTAACTCTTGACTAAACTCAATTACTGCACTCGCTTACTCTCACTCACTCCCACTGTCTCTCTCTCTCACACACACACACACACACACACACACACACACACACACACACACACATGCAGTTTGGGGGGTTGATTGGACCATAGCTTTGAACAGCACAACAGACTTTAAATCTTTCTACCACCGAGTTTGTTCTGTTCTGTGCTGGCTGGTTTTGCATATCTAGCACAGTAACTGTAACTCTTCAGGGAAGTACTTGCTGAGCAGGTTTATCTGGGCCAGCTCCTCGTGGATACTGAGCCTAATGAGAACAGCCTCGCCTCAGTGCATCAAATTTTGAGAGAGAACTAAAGACAAAAAGTAAACAGAGCTTCATTCTCTGAACCAGGGACTAAATACATCAAATGCTATGGAGGAATCCAGTTGTAGCACATGCACAGAGGCCTGATTCAGATGCTCAAACAATGATGGACTAACAGAAAAAAATCTTACTGTAGAGCTACTATATATGGAGACTCTGCTTTGTTTCCCACCATGGCCAAATCTAAAGTGGTATCCAGCTTTACTTTGTCTTTAACTTAACTTAGTTTACTAATATTTCACTTAATAAGGCCAGAGTTAGAGATAATGTCCAGGAGGAAAAGACACTTAGTGGACACAGTTAAATGAGAGGTCACTCTTCAGTTGCTAGTTTTATTTTCCTTTGTGGTGATGGAAAACTTCTGTTTGGTACAATTTGGGATTTATTTCTGCAACTCTGGTTAGGAGGACATTGTACACACCGAAGTAAAGGTCAGGTTATGCAAGAACTGGCAAAATTGTTTATAACTGTTCCAAACGGCCTCACTCTCAGGCAGGGTGAAAAGATTTATACAGGTGCAGTCATGAAAGCATAAAAAAGTAACAGAAATAGTGTGTCAAGAGTGAAAGAAGAGAGCTTGAGGTAGAAAGTCGAACTCTGTTTCCTTTCACCTCCACACAGGTGGCCGATCCCTGCGTGAAGTGTGTGTCAGCAACTACATTTACATGCACAAAATATTACAGTTTTTGCCCTTTTTTCCAAAAAAGACAATATTCCTTTCCGAAATAGCCACATATTGAACAATGTTTATGTTCAAGTGACAAAACAGTTGTACTATGATGGGAGCAAAAGAAGAAGTGAGATTTATTTGTTATCAAGCCACAAAGGCTGTGTAGGGATGAGTCACCAAAATATTAGTCCGTATGTGTCCTGTTTCCAACTAACTATCAATGCTGTTTTTTTCAAGCATGACCATGATCAGACCCTGACCTTAATCACACGGTTATTACTGTTACCATGACGATGAAGGTCTCCTAACCATTTTACGCACCTGTTTTTTTTTTTTTTTTACAACACTGTGCCAACACTATGTGACCATTCATGTTTGTGGCCCTGTTGGACCTATTTTTAGAAAGAGGTGTCAGTTATACTTTGTACAATGTTATTGTAGGAGCGAGGAAAAAATGTAATTACATGATGCAACTAGAAAATTTCCTCTGGGGAAATTCTGAAAGTGCCACGGGGGCTACTGCGGGTGTGTGTACACTATGATGAGATTCTTCAGAGATTTCAAACTATGCCCTTTAACCTCAAGATATGTGTGTGCGTGTGTGTGTGTGTGTGTGTGTGTGTGTGTGTAGGTGTAATTAAAATCACATAAAGTTACCTGTGTGTGTGTGTGTGTAATTAAAATCACATAAAGTTACCTGTGTGTGTGTGTGTGTGTGTGTGTGTGTGTAGCGAAAATCGTATAAAGTTACTTGTGTGTGTGTGTGTGTGCGTGTATGAAGCATGTTTATGCATGTGTGAGGAGTGTGCGCACTTTAGTGTATGTGTGTGTGTATCTGTAACTGTAATCACATCAAAGATCAAAGGCAATCAGATCAAAGCAATCAACAGAATTAACTGCAGCTGTTAATGTTCCGAAAGAGTGACAGCAGAGGTGGACACACTTGAATTTCTGGCCTCGAACAGAAAGCATTTTTGGCAAAACCATAATACCTATCATTGATCCGACTTCACTTTGAGCGTCCCGAGTTCTTCCTTAACGTCTACATATGATTTTTTTAAAGAAAAATAAAAAAATAGCTTTGTTAGAGCGCTGGTCCCTACAGCTATTGCTGTATGGGACCAGTGCTCGGTGCGATTGCCCTGAGGCCCTAATTAATCATGGTTGTCCCTTAACTGTGGCAGGAGACGCTCACGGTAGAATTTCTTTCCATATTTACTATATTCAGAGAAATGTTTCAAATTCTTCCTGAAAGCCATTTCCTCCTATATAATGTTTCTAGATTTTTACTCTGCCCAGTGCCCACACCACGAAGTACACTTAATGCATGTGAGTCACTGGAATGTTTTGACAGGACATAGTGAGGTGACTTGTCCTCTTGAGAATATGGCATCTGTGCACTACTTTAGAGAGATATTAAATATAGTTGAAGCAGTTTTGTGTCAATTAGACTCTTTATGGGAGCAGATAAAAAAAATTCTTCTTTTTGCCTTAGCAATACACTTCGGCTGCAATGTGACTGTTCCCCTGCTGCAGAGCTGCTAACATCGCTGTGCACTATGCAGTTACTCCCACACAAACGGCACACCTGGGAGTAATGGACAGCCAAACAATTAGACAGTGAATAAATAATGAGAATCAATCAGACAATCTGCTCTGCTTTGGGAACATTTTCTGTTTTCATGCGTCTGAATTGCCTCAAGTGGGTTTAATTTTCACCCAGCTGGTGCTACAGGCATCACACTGTTAGCTTCACCTTTTGACTCCAGCCAGTGTCAGCATGACAGGCTTCTGAATGAGTCAGGCACAAAATCAAAAATGCCTGAGTCTGAGACTGTCTCCCAAAAAACAACTCCACAGGTTGTTTATTATGACTCATATTGACGTTTATTGTTAGGCGGCGACCATTAGTGGCTGTAGCAATTATGACAGGAGCAAAAGAAGGAAGTTTCTATGAAAGTTACTCATTTGCACATGAGGCAAAAAGTCAGATTTTTATATTTTATGAAATTAAAAGTATTTAATATTAAAGTGCTGGTTCCTTAAGCCCCACCTCCAAACCACCTTGTCTGAGGTTCATTCGATAACTCCGGATTTGACTTTTAGTAATCTCTGAAGACCTAATGAAATCAAATAAGTTTCATTTAAGTGTTTGTTCTAAGTAGTGAATATACCTATAAAAAAAAAAAAAGTATCCAATGATTTAAAATTGTCCTGTTACAATGTAACTTTATGAGGCAAAGTACTTCCACTTTCCATGTCCACTGGCATCACATGATGTATGTGGAAGTTGTTCCCCAGTTTGGTCACTATGTCAAACTGAAATCAAAGCTTGATGCTGTTCATTGGGGCTTGATAAAAAGCAACAAAGTCCAGAGGTTGATGTTGGGGTTGATGGATGAGTCAAATAAACAAAGGCCTTTGACCCACAAGAACGCTGTTCATGTTCCATGGGAAGACAAAAGGCAACATTGACTTATTTTAAGATAAGTTGTAAGTTGAGTGACATTATGTTACTACATAGCTTTGTATCACATTCTTTCAGATTACAAAGCTGTGCCATGTTGTTGTAAATATGGCTTTTTTGAATCCATTTCCCAAAAAATAATTACTTGTTATGAAGTCTTTTTGTTGTTCTACAGACTATTGTTATGCCACACAATCTGATATGGGTGGTCAGATGACAAAAATCATATTGAAATGACAAGTGTGGCCACAGCACTTACTTCAGGTTCAATACAGTGGAAATGATGGCACCATCAGTCACCACCTGCTGATCTCAGTTTGACTAATGAGTCACTGGTCGCCCTTGGAGACTAATCAGCAGCAGGAAGGTTGGCGGGGGAGAATCCAGTCCCCTGATGAATCACTTGGCGATTATTGCTTCGTTCTGTAGCATCTAATGAATGAAATCAGTGGGATCACAAATTACTTGTTGGTGATAGTGAACGGCAAGCGATCAAATCCACCAGTGGTAAATCTGTTTCCCAGACGTCTTGTGGCTTAATGAGGTCCAGCAGTTGATTTGTAGCTTATTGTATAGCTGTGGTAAATACGTATTTCAATTTTAATCCGACAGAATTTGAGAAAACTTGAGAATCAGCTAGAGTCTATAAGCTCAGTTGGTTGCTGAAGAGAACATATGTTCCAGCTCCTCAGTATACTGATAATAGCAGCATGTCAGGATTGTGCTGTTGATTTATCTTTGCATGTAGTCCTGATTTCTGTGTCACTCTGTTCTTCTATATCTGTTTGGTGACAGCAGGCCTGATTTCAAATAATTGCTTTTTGTCTTTTGTTTGTAGCTAGATTTTCCCAGACTGTGTTTTTGCTGGTATGAATGGCTTTACTGAGACTTATCATTGTGTAACAACATTACAGCCTTATACATATTAGATGCTCTTGTTGTGGAATAATGTTCTGTGTATTTTAATTTAGTTGAAGTTCTGTAGCTGACAGTATGTTCTCTGGGATGATGAGCATGTTTATATTTTTGACTGAAAAAGGCTTTCATTTTGCATATTTCGCATCATTCTCTTAAAGTTATTGCACTCTCAGAAGCTCCACCAACACGTATATAGCTGAAGAAGCTGTGCGTGATGTAGGTGATACTATAAGTGCATTTTAAGTACTGACAGAGCAGGATGTCTGTTCATGCTTTAAAATAGTATAGTGTGGGTATAGTTTTCATGCCAACATATATGATATGTATATTGTTCTGTTTATATTCATGGTATAAGCCAGTTCCCTTTGTTGTTCCAATTGTTTATATAACAGGGTGGTAGCCACATGGGAGCATATTTCATGCATAAGAAAATCTCACATGCAAATTTTTTTGGACGACTGAAGAAGTCACAAACTTTGCATCCTGTGGAGGTGAAGTTTTGTCAGTTTTTGCTGGCAGGCAATTTACTAAACCAACAAAATCTTATATAGAAAGTGCTGCTTCCCACAAAATATATTCATGCAGCAATACAGTGTACCCTGCAACCCTGCTATATGTGCGTCTCCCTCACTGCAGGCACAGAGTTCTCTCTCTTCTCCTCTGCCTCTTTAAACATTTCCCTCACTTTCACTAAATTCTCTCATCTTCTTCATATAATCGGGCCATCTCTCGACACCCCTTCACATCACAAGCCTGTGTCTCTGTTCATTGTTTCTCCAGAGTTTTTTGCATTTGTGAAGTATTGAGTTCATCAGATGGAAATTACATAATGATAAACAATGGGCGACTGTGAATCAACATACCACAGTGACGTAAACCCACACACACACACACACACACACACACACACACCAAAAAGCCTGTGAGAATTAGTTGTTAGCTGTTTTCATACATATTTGATTAATATTTTACGAGGTTTGGTTATTATTATCACAATCCCCCTGTGTAGTTGTTGTCTCGCATCTTCTCTTTTTTCTATCATCAGCTTCTCTTGCCCTGCGGGAAATCTTTAGTGAAAAAGACTCACAACATGCTGTCCCCTCCAGCTCCACTCACACATTCTTCATCCGTCAGAAAGTACAATTCACCCATGTCACAGCAACTCAGTGGGTATCTTTTCCACATATTTATAGTACAAACTGTCATTCAGATCCAGAGCTGACAGGCTCTGTGGTTGCCATCACTCCAGTTTCTAGCTAGTCGATCTTTGTGGCGAAGATGGAAGTTTTTGTTGTGTGAAATAAATGAGGAGTTCTTCTTTCAAATCACATAAAAGCCATTGTTAAAATGTATAAAGCAGCATCGCTTTGACTGCTTTTCCCTTGAGTGCACAATAAGGAAGACATGATTCAGGAATATTTAAAAAAATGTTTATAATATCCTAAAAGAACCCAACACCAGGACCGCACTAAATATCTCTCAGATTTAAATTCTGTAACAGATGAATGAGTATTATTATTAGATTAAAGACTAAGGTCACTTTCACATATAAAGTCTGGTGGACTCGGTGCGATTCAGTGTTGAAGTTACATCAAGTTTTATTTTGGTTTGGTTTGCACTGGGCATTGTAAACAAATGTTCCACTGTTGATGATGTCCTCCTCTATTAGAGAGAATATGAGGAAAAGAACTGTCACTTTTTCGAAGCAAGTCGCAGACTTTAATGTATTGCTGGCTGAGTTTTTTCACTCATTGATCCACTGTGTGATTGAATCCATTAGCCACCATTCTGTTGCTAAATCATTTGATGACTTTGTTGTTTTTGTGTGTAGTCACGCGCAGCTGCATTATGTGATCATCTGACTATATTTCAATAATGGCATTTACTTCATCAATAAACCACGTCTGTCCATGAGACATTTTTCAAACCTGGTACTACACAAATTTCTGCCCAAGAATGTGCCGTCTTTTGGTTCGCTTCCTAGTTTGGTTTGGACTGTGCTTCACCTGCAGCATTTAAACTCTAGTGTACTTGGAAGCGAACTGAGACCCCAGTTCAGTTCTTCCGCACCAGAGTTTATTTGAGCATTCACACTAGCAAAAACCAAACAGACTATCCAACAAAACGCACCAAAGTTTTAGCGGACCAAACAGCTCAGTTGTAAAAGTAACCTAAGACTAAGTGTTAATAACAGTATATCTATGCTTGAGAAATAGTACTACAGCACTGTAGTTCTCCTGTTCTTTATATTGGTTGTTCATTAAACTTAAGTGTGATATTACATTCAAGGAAAGCAAAACAGTAAATACATTAAATGGAGCTTTATAAATTGCACTTCCCACTTCAATGTTACACCCTTCTTGTCTCCATCACGTATGAGGACAGTTTGGAGAATCCATGGTCCTTGTTTCCATGGTGACTGCTCATTGACCTGTCATCTGCGCGTCATGGATGGTTAACCTGTTAGTCCTCTGTACATGTTGTACTTAATGCTGAATGCTCTATAGCTCTGTAGGGAGGTAGGTGTGTGTGGGTGACACTGGCCTGTGTCCCAGACAGCCCAGCTCGCCCCGTGGGTGGATTAAACAGACATCTGCTGTACTCAGATCAGGGCTACATGTTCCTGGTGAACCAACTCACTGCCCAAAACACTCCCAAGACTGATTAGAGAGAAGCTTTGTCATGTGGAAAAAGGTAAAAGTGTAGATGGCCTCTTCTCAGCCTGATCTTGTAGCTTCCTCTGCTTCAGCACTTCTTTCATTGTTCTTTCTAAATATATATATACAAGCATGTTCCAGGGCTTTAAATTCAATATCCTAAGAAAATCTGCAACACAGCTTTGTGATTTTAACAAAGTTCAAACAACAGATACTTTGAAACTTTACCAGTACTGTAGCATGAGTAGCTACAGAAAAATCTCCAGAAAGTATCTTATGAGTGTACCCATCGGTACTAAGCACAACCATTTCCATTTGTTGCAATAATTACCATCCTTACATCAACATTTGCAGTGAAACACAACATACTGTTGAGTTGTAAAGTGGGATTTAACTTGTGAAAAAACATTAGAAATTTGTAAAAGTTGGGTAGGATACTAAAATATAAGTGAGTTGTTTCTCATGTTTTTTTTTTACATTTCAATACACTGCTCATGAAAAAGCTTTCACTAGAGAACATGTTAATTTTAATGTTAATTTTAGTATTGAAAAATTTACAAAGTATAATTGTTGAGCCAATTCAATATTTTGTATTGAGTTTTAACCAGGCAAATGTAAGCACACACAGTTAGTCTTTTCTGTGCATATAATAAACACTCTGAGCCCTTAAACACACACACACACACACACACACACACACACACACACAAACGTTGGTTGTTGATTTCACTCTCCACCCACCTGTGACTGACTAGCAATCTGGAGTGAGAGCGGCTGCCTGGTAGTCATTGAAATATCAGCCCTGTCCTGACATTTACTTTTACTTTTCCCATTAACAAGGAGGCAGAAACACCTGCTGTCAAACAATCTCAATACACACAAGCTGAAGTCTGCTGTTATAACCACACTATACAACTATATAACCACAATGTCACAATGTCATTTACATGAATATAAAAAGTTTTTACTTCTTTAACTGAACTTTTTCAGCCATGTAAACCATAGACTCTATGAACCATTGACGTAGTCTCAGTGACGTCACATATGGGTGTCTGATGAGCCATTGTGTGGTGCCTCCAGCTGTCGCAATCTTGCCAGTGCCAGACTCCTCCTAATTCCTGGCGAAATCAAAAATGGGCAAAGAGGTTGAGCGTAGGTGGACCTGATGCAGGCCGGAGGAAGCCTGTTTGCTGAAACATGCCACCTGTGATTGTGTCCACCTGTCACTGAAGATGATCACTCCCTTAATAATGCATAACTTTAAGCTTTTATATAATTCAAACAGGTCAGTTCAAATTCAACCCTGTTCAATCGTTGGAATAGGAATGAGCTATAAGCAGTAAACACGTTTATTCCTGCTGTACACAATGGCCAGAGCTCACTTGAGTCAGCCTCAATTGGCCATTCGAGGATTTGCAGTTTTTCCACATTGGCTCCCTTTTTCAGCCCCGGAGGTTTCGGCTTGATGTAAACACTCTTAACGCTGAACAATCATGTGTCTTCCCAAGTGAGCTCAGGCCTTTTCTGAAATGTATTTATTACTGGTTTTCTCCATTTGTACTATTCTGCCCAGTCCCATATGTAATGGTTGGAAGGTTGCCCTGAAAAGGCCTTTAAGCTCGAGCACAGAGAGACAAAAGGGGAGCAAGACTCGTTGGCAGCAGTTAACGCTTGTACTGTCAGCAAGACCAATGGTAGAATCTGTGGTCTTGTTATTTCATTCTCAGTTCTTGTGTATGGGCACGCCCGACACATTTGTGAGGCTGTGATTGCAATACATTATCTAGGGAGGGGAGTCAATGGGAGGATTACAAATGGCAGGCAGTGCCCCATTATCACAGCCAGTCCAGAGGAGCACAGGAGAGTCAAACTGGCAACCAACGACAAAATGCAGACAAAGACAGAGAGAAGACAATACAAGTTAAGTTCACAATTTTCAGGTGCTAACTACTCCTGTCCGTTTGCCTAATTAGATTACATAGTGAATAAGTGGTTGCCATGGGAACTGTTTTGGCAGCAGAAACAGAAGCCATTTGTGATGCACTCTGGCTTGGCAGTAGCAGCCACAAACAAAAGCCTCAAAAATCTGGAGCTTCCAAATTGCCAATCAGCCTGATTAGACGTGACATTGTGTTTTCCCAGCAGAGTGTTCGTCGTTGTTATATATTTCATCAGCTATTTCTCCAACTCACTAAGCCTCTATCTCTCTGAAGATATACTGTCTGTCTGCTCCCATCCTTCATTGGTCCATCTTTAATCTCACCAAACTCTGTCACTGCTTCTTAATACATTCTCATATAACCATCTTTGATCTGCGCCTGGAGGAGCTAAAAGAATTAGAAAGCGAGACACTGATAAGAAAAGAGACGGATAGGACAACAAACAACAGTGAGCACCTCAGGTCTGTGTTTTAAATGGAGTGTGAGCTGGAGCAAGAACAAATCTCTCATTTCAGTGTAATGTGCTAAGGGTTTGTAGCTCGTTCTCCAGGCGTTCTTTAAACATTGTTTACCGCTCAGATTTTAATGGCTTGTTGGCCACATCATAAAAAGTGACTCAATATCCATGACCCTCGGCTCGGCTCTTATCTCGCTCTTTCAGAGGGGTGAGCGCTCGCAGTGCTGAGTCTTAACACATAAATGGGACAATCAGCTGAAACGCACACGTACATGCAACAGTGATTCCAGGCGTATGCAGTAAATTAACCGGTCTCGCAAACACACACACACACACACACACACACAGACACACATTCAGGGGTGGTAATCAATGATACCTGGAGCCTGCTGAGACACAGACGAAGGAAATACACAGTCACACCAAGGGTATTGTTAATTTAATGAGCAGATGAAACCAATCATATCAGCAAAGCCATTAAATGTCTACTTAGCATGGAAAAGAAGAAATGGTATGGAAGAAGAGGTACTGAGGAACCAGTGGCTGAGAGAAATGGTGATTAAGGAAGGGTAAATGTTGGCAGACAGAGCCACAGTGAGTAGAGTGAATTTTTACTGCCCTACACTTCCAGTTTAGAAAGGCAGAGCCAAAACCAACAACAAACTCAAAGCAAAATGAAGCTGTTAATCAATGGACTGCAGAGTGTGAACGCTGCTGAACAGGCTGTTTTCAACGGGGAGATACACACAACAGTAGATCACATAGAAGACCGAATGTGTGTGTGTGTGTGTGTGTGTGTGTGTGTGTGTGTGTGTGTGTGTGTTTGTTTGATTCTGCCCTTTTGTGCCCCGCAGACAATAGAGCCTCCAGTGATCATCGTAAATTAGGATAAATAAACTTCAGAGGATGTGAGCAGACAGCCTTGCTAGCGATCATAGCACAAGCCCTCAGGCTAAATGCCAGCTCGTGAAAGTGACAGTGGCATCAGAGAGTCCCAAGGGAAAAGATACAAAGATATACAGACACAGGGCCTACAGAGAGCACTTGAGAGAGATTGCTTGCACAGAGGATAACGCCGAGATAAGAAAGTCATCCAATAATGAGGAGGAGAGAGGTTTGGCAAAGAGGATGGAGAGGAAAGAGTGGAAGACAAATGAATAGAGGGCATATTGATTAAAAAAAACAAAGTTAACTTTTGCCTCCACACACACACACGTTTCCTTACTTTTTTCTGGTCATTATATACAGTCCTTGCTCGCCGTTAAATACAGGAGATGGATAGTTTGGGAGTTAATCATCTCAGGGTGTTAATGTCACAACCTACAGACAGAAATGACAAACTCCCTGTACCTCAGTGTTTGGCTGCTTTGCTGCCTCCCTGAGGCGCCGCCACCACTGGCCTGCTTCCACATGGAGTGCTGTGCTGTAGAGTGTGTGTGTGTGTGTGTGTGTGTGTGTGTGTGTGTGTGTGTGTGTGTAAGAGGGAGGATGGATTAGTGTTTTTGTATTGAGATAGAAAGGCATTACTTTGTTTTCTTTATGCTTGGTAATGATACTGCGATGATTATTCCTTTCAGACACAAAAAATAAAGTTAGTGTCATTTTGCAGCACCGCTGAGTCTGGCCGGGGGTTTTAGGATGTCTTTCAGAAGATTTAAAGCATTGTATCAAAACATACAATTTTTTGTTGTGAAGTTGGGGACCTGAGATTAGACAGTAAGCATCCATAGTTTTTTAAGTTTGTGTTTGTCTGCGAATTAATCAGACAAGCAATAGATAACACGTTAATTAGAGATGTATTTTTGTTCTTGCAGATGTATTTTTGAACTTTGGACACAGCCAGATTAGCTGTTCCCCTTCCTTTCAGTAATCATGCTAAGCTAAACCAACTGCCTCCTGGATCTTCTCTTCTGAAGCGAAAGTTCAGTTCACACAGATTAAAGTAATTTAGTTTACATTCATTTCTTTCATTTCTAGCATGTTTAATGAACGCAATCTTTCAGCTTGTTCATGCACAACCCTGTGAATAAACTAATTTAACAAAATGTTGAGCCATTTCTTTGTAAATGTATGAACTATTCTAATTATTACGTTTTTTTCTACTTTTATGTCTTTCTTTAGAACGAGAGGATGAACCTGGCAGATATGGAGACACAGGAACTAAAGCTCACTCTAGCTCAGCCAAGAAGATAGTACAGGATGGTGAGTTCAGGCAACATTTCAAAATAAATTGTTTCAGTCAAAAGTTTATAACCATCCTGTTCTTGTTGTTACAGTTGATTTGACTCATCTGATTTAGCTCTATTAAGCTCTATGTGTTGTTGGGCAGTAATGATTTCAGTGCTGATCTATTTGTCTTATAACAGTGAGATCCACAGTCACTTCATTATAGATTAGCAGGTTTAATGAGAAATAAATGCTCAGATAGTCAGTAATTGATGTTCCGTAGCAGACTATAGCATTACTTTACACTGAGTTTAAATTATTCCGCTCTGCTGTCTCAGCTGCAGATCCCATAAAACGCTGGGTATAATACAGCAGTGTTTAGCACAATTAGTTCTCCACCCTGTCTCAGGTTGTGTGCAGAGATGTCAGTGTGGAAGAGAGAGATAACCAAGCTTGCAGCTCGTCGTCTGAACCAGATAGAGCGTGGCGAATCCGCACAGGATGATCAAAGCTAGTCCCGTCAGAAACACGGAGCTATTTCCAGGGTTAGCTGCAGTACTAACATCATGGTCTGTTAGTGCAGGCTAACACGGAAATTGTAATTTTAGATTTAGCAAGTGGGCAGTGAGATACTGGAGTAAAGATTTCCCTCTTGAGAACACAGTAGCATACCTGTCAGTTCTTTAAGCTTAGCAGAATTTAACAAGCTAACGTGGGTGTAGTGGGCTGAAATTCTGTGTAATGTTGCTTGAGATTACAGAGAGCAACATCAAATTCAGTTAAAAAGCTTATTCTCACAACCAGTGAGAGAGAATTTAGTTGAATTTTGCAGTATATGGAAAATATATTCAGTACATGTACTCGAGGTCAATTTTTTAAGATTTTATTTTATTTTTGTACTTGCTAAATTTTGATCCATCTTATGAATGCATGATTCACATTTTTAATATCTACAGCACAGTATTCATTAAGGTTGTTTTTCTAGCATTTAGCTTGACATATTGATAATGCAGAGGCATAAATAACATTATCATCATCTGAACAAATATTTAACAACTATGAATGTATAATTAGTGTTTAAAATGTAAAGGGAAGTGGTTTAGGACCTATAATGATATGGAGGACTTCTTCATTTATTCCCTTATTATTTATTTACTTTGTTACTTCTGAGCTAAAGCAGCTTCTTGACTGCGATTTGATAATACCGTAACAAGTAGAGTCCGATCGATATGGGGTTTTTGAGACAGATACTGATTTTAGAAGGGAAAGATTTTCAGATTGGATGGTCGATATGTTTTATTTTTGAGCTGTAATGAAAATAGATCTTTTCTATTGAGATTGTTAACTGATTTTGCACCAATATGATGATGCAAAGATACTCAGAAGAATATATTATGTTTTATTAATACTCAATAATTTATCAACCATAAATATTTAACATTATTATGCAATATTATCAATTATACATACAATGTATTACATTGTGAACCAATTCTTGAAGTTGAATCTGGGAAAAGAATAATCATAATATCATAAAAAGAATACAAATTAAATGTATGGCTTTATGGCACAATTTCTTAATCGTTGCAAGCATCATGTTCTTCATTTTATGTTCAGTAAAAAAGGTTTTCATATCTTTAATATATCGGTGTTGAAATTGATGAAACAGTTGACAAAATAGCCAAATACAACAATTTACAAACAGGTGACATATTATATATGAATTAATCTGTTCACCGTTTACTCTAAACACAAGGCTAATATTGTGATTTAACAAGGCTCTCATGTCCACTTACCTGAACTTGATGCCATGACACACCAATAAAACCTGATGTAAGCCACAACAAGGCTCCAGGGTGCTGCTGAAGCCATTTCAAGAGTTGCCAAATAGAAAACTAAATGGGGAACCAATTGGTAAATCAAATGCAAATTGAAATGCGACTGATGCGCACATTGTGTTCTGTTCGTTAGGTAATTACAAAACCAATTACACGTGTTTTGATCTAATTTAATGGGAGATAAGCTGCATGGTGACATACAGTAATCCACAGTATCAAAGCCTAGATAAATCTACAAAAGGAGCCACAGCCATATTGTGTTGCTGTGAGATTCATCTTGAGTAAATAGCATTGCTTTCCCAATTCATTTTCACGTACTTGAGTCAGCTTATAAACAGATGTTGGTGTCTGTAATGAAGGTTTGGTTATTTTTAGTTGGTTGTTTTCTTGTTATCATCTCTGATGTAAAAGTTACAGCATTGTGGAGGTACGTCTCAGTTTCAGTTTTCAGGGAATGCTGCTCTCTGTTAAGAAGCTGCAATTCAGAGATTTGAAAATTTAAATTAAAGCACCAGGTTTTGATTGAGAGAGCCTTTTATTCCTGAGAAAGAGTGGACATAGCAGGCAGTGAGTTGTGAAAGCCAAAAATGTCAAAAGCTCATGTAGAAATGTAAGTGAGCCCTCATGAGAAACCATACTCATTTTCCCTGTGAGAAAAACAATGTGAGGACTTTAATTACAAATCATGTCATTTCACTCTCCATTCTTCCCGTGTCTACTATGAGCTGTGAGTCACTGTGTGGAGTACCGGTCCTGCTGGCAGCATAAGGTGTTCAGATCACATGTAAACATAGAGGAAATTAAAAAAGGGTTTTTAAAACTTGGATAAACTGAACAGATTCTGGTCTTTCTTGTACACGGCCGCCCAGAAAGTTGGAATTAATAATTTTGTTTTCAGACACAATACTCTGGTAATTGTGGTTTCACATTCATTGTGATATGTTTGGAAGAGATTGATTAATTAAGTTTTGAGGAGATATACACTTTATTAAGAATAAATCACATTGTTACAATCATTTCATGGAAAGAGGTAACAAATATTTTATTCCGATTTTATGTGGCAACCGTCACTTTAAATCACGATTTAGGCAAAAAGGTAAAAAGATGGCCTTATGGGCACATAGAGCTTTAGTATGTCATCAGGTCATATTCACATATTCACATTAATAAATGTTGGATATGAGTGGATAATATCAGGAGAGGAGAGGAGATGCAGGGCTCTCATACACACAGACACACACGCGTGCGCACACACCCTTCAGCTTCAGATTAATGAATGCCTCAGTCTAGGACAGTGCAAAAACATTTAATTATCCCTGACACTGAAGGTGAGGCAAGAGGCCAGATCTGTCATCCACCTGTGCGTGTGTGTGTGTGAGAGAGAGAGAGAGAGAGAGAGAGAGAGAGAGAGAGAGAGAGAGAGAGAGAGTAACAGAGAGAGAGAGAGAGAGAGAGAACTGAGGAAAAAGAGGAAGAGATCACAGTGTGTCAATGAGACAAAAATCATGCTGTAAGTCAAGCATGTGGTCTTTCATCGTGACCTCTTCTGAAATTGGCTAAAGGTCAAACTGACAAAAAAATTCCTTGCCTGGCAGGAACACATGGTCAGTTAAGAGCCTGGGGAATCTTTTTCTAAAGAAGAAGAAAAGAGACCACTTGACATTATAAAAGTGCAAAATATAATCCTGAACGGGTAGAATAAAACCTTTTCGTTTCAGACCTTTCACTTTTAACCCCATGGTGAACAAATACAGTAGCTTTATCAGGTGATGAGTTTGATTCTAATACAAAATAATATATTTTCGAACTGAATGGATGATATTATGATAGTGAAAGAAGTCATTTCACAGGGGTTTGTGATGTTAAAAAAATATATACCCACCATATAACAGACTTCTCCTTCACAATGTAAGTCTTTTTGGGAGCTTCTTTATGAATCTACTTCATATCTGTACACTGGAGAGGCAAAAGGAGAGAGACTGTAGGAAGATTACAGAAATAGGTGAACTTTCTGGTGAGTTCTTAGACCAGTAAGAGGCTGACAAACACACACACACACACACATACACACACACATACACACTCCCACACATACGGTCAGTGTGTCCATTGTGAGCTCATTTAGAGCTAACTTTTAGACAGTTGGTACACTGGCTGTTTGGGGCAAATAAACACAGACGGCACAAACACTCCAACATATTCACACGAATGAGGTGTGAATCACACCTTCAGTCTTGTTAAAAAATGGACTCCTGATGTGGGCGGCCATAGTTGGGTGAGCATTCATATAGAAGTTTTATTTTTGAATTTCCCGTAGGCCAACAGGTAACTTGTTTTGTAAATAAACATTTGCTGAGTGTTCACCGTGAAGACTTTCTAACCTGGTTTAATTTGCTGTTATAAGGAGTTTGTTGCTCGTTTTGGTTGAGTTGCATTTCTGTGTTTGTGAGGCAGGATACATTTAGAGACTCCAGTATCTTCATCAGCCATTGTGTGTGCTTCTCTGAGTCTGTGCCTCCAACCAAGGCCAATTTCATGCATATTCTATTTCACTTCGGCTCTCTCAGCTCTCCATGATGATAATTTGAATTATAAACACACTTCAAGCAGAACACTTTATGTACAACTTTATTTAGACTGTAACAATTAACTACTTCTACCTGAATTTAACGTCCTCTTGTGTTCGTGTGCTGTCCTTAAATGCATCTTTGCTCCTCTGCTTTGAAGCTCTCTTCAAAGACTGTTTGATAAATTGGCTTTCATACTGTTCCTTTAAAAAAAAAACTTCGCTGCCAGCAACAGCTTCACAAAACATCCTCTTTCAGGGCTTTTCACAATAAAGTGTGAGTGTGCATGTGGTTGTGTGGCAGTGATGAATATTCAGTTTGTAAGCGATAGTCAATAGCCTTTCTCCCTCTCCAGATATTTTTCTCCCGTAAGCCACTGTGGCTTCTTCTCTGACATTCACACTGACACAGCCTGTTTATCTTCTCCTTTCCAGTTACATCCACAATAATATGATTTTCCCATGTTTTCAATAATTAATTTTCTGGATGGTGAATCCGTTCTATCACTGCGTCCTCCCCGAGGCCCTCTCTGTGCTTTCATCCCTCCATCATTCCTCGCTGTCATCCATCGCTTCAGTGCCTCTCATAGGCCAAACAGTCAGACCCTGAGGAGCGCTGACAAAGCGGAGAGAGAAGGAGGTTTTATCTCCTCCTGATCTGTTTGTCTTTCAGTTTTCTCTCGCTCCATCTTGTGTCTCTCTCTGTAGCCCCCCAGGTAAAAAGGGAAGACGCACCTTTTTAATTAGTTTATCAAAGCCTGAAAGTGATTCTCATTTTTCTAATAACAGTCAGGGAAACTGTCCTCTGGGAATGGTTGTTGAAGCTGTTGTTTATTTAATTTCAAACTTGTTTATTTGCTATTAGAAAGAGCGGCTGGGGAGAGCAAACAATGGAGAGCAATGGAGCACGGTGTAGATAAAGCAGCGCACACACCCATACAGTACACACAGATTATGAAAACACCCCGTTGACCCATGTCCAGCTCAGCAGCAATTAATTTGAGGTCACCCTCTACTCTCTGACAGGGCTTGTTGGCAACGTGGCCTCCTCTATTGGACTCTTACTATCTTTATTATCCAATCACTGCACTCCATTCTGGCTCACGTCCAGCGTTAGAGGACACAGGAAGAGTGTTTTATCTTACCCTTTGCTTCTCCAGACACTTTTTTTCTGTCTCTGAAGGAACATTAAGGGTAAAAGAAAGAGGGAGTACAATACTTGAGGAGACAAAAAGTGGATGAGAAGGGCAATTCACTGTCAGCTTTAATTGTAATAAAATTTTACAGCTTCAAGTATAATGTGCTTTTCTGCCAGAGATCCACTTGGAAGATGTGCAATTAAATGGCTTGAAGCGATGTTCAGGGTCGGATTATCCAGGAACTTTTGAAAGAAGGATAAACTGCCATATGTGCAGCTTGCCTCAATGAATAATAGTGCAGCGGCACAGCAACACTGACACATTCATGCAGTTAACAGTGATTCAGTTCTGTAGACCGATTCTACATTTTCCCTGTGAAGGCAAGAAGCTGAACCATGACCGTGTGTATCACAAAGTTCTGCGTGCTGAAATTTCACTTCAGTATCCAAGAGAGTCTTAAAAGGCATCTGTTGTAATTTAATTACCATTTTATTTTTTATTTTTTTGCAGGGTGCTGGTGTCCATATCCAGTCTTAATAATAATGAATGGAATAATGAACTACATGTAATTAAATGTATAGCTAAACTATATTTTCAGTAGCTTGCTGGTAGTTCACCTATATCTGTATTTGCATAGCAGGTCAAAGAGATACATTACTTTATTTCAATTTTTTGTGTAGTTGGCTACTGAAACTACAAATACTTTTAGGCAATAAAAGGAAAGGAATGATATTTTTTACCATAGATTCTCTATTGTATTCTATATTCGACCCCCTTTAACAAGGCCTGCTCTCTTTCTCAGGGGTATCCCAGGAAATCTAAGGCCCCGTTTACACGAGGACGCTCGCGGGTAAAAACGACAAAATATTTTATCGGAAGTTCCTTTCGTTTAGATGGTGACGGCGTTTTGGGGCTTAAAGACGCAAACATCTGAAACCACCTTCCAAAGTGGAAAAGTTAAATACGCTCCGCCGTAGCATGTCCGTCTACACTGCCAAGACGCAAAACTCTGCTCAGATCTGCTCACATCACGTATGTGTTTACGTCACATACATGCTCCAGTACAGGAAAATAAACAAGCGTGGGATTATTTCCATGCGTGGGACCTTCAAGCTGCTCTGGCAGCTCTAATAAACTTACAGGAGTCTTTCCACCAAATGTACAGGATATGTAGAGATAGTATTAGTGAACAGAGAAGGATCTGTAATTACCTCTATCACATTTTGGATGCAGCAATTCGTCGGAGGCGAGCCAGGCGGCTGTGAACGAGACCTGGGAGATCTAGTGGATGGTGGATAACTTTGTGGAAGGAGTAGCTGATGAAAATGTGTGGCGTGAAAACTTCTGCATGTCCAAAGATGCTCTTATCGCTTTAAGTGATGCCGCCTGGCTGCATACAATCGAATTTCACACACTTTTGCGTCACCGTATGCACGCAGATTTCCTCCCGAAAATGCTCGTCTAAACGAGGAATAAAAAGTGAAGACGCGACGCCACTTTTGCGTCTTCTGTTCAGACCATCCTCGTGTAAACGTAGCCTTAATCTCTTTGCTGTTGTTCAACTTCTTCCAGTGTGTTTCAAGTGACTTCCCCAACACAGCCATGTCATGCAATTTTCATTGTACAGTAAAACTCTTCTCAGTACAGTCAAAAGGATAAGAAGGACTTATTGTGTGATATGCAGTAAAACAAACTACAGACAGGTATTTTATGAAGGTGGCAGATCAAGTGTATAATCAGTTCATCTGCCAGGAGAAATTATTTTAATTCAAAATTAAATATGCAGTATATCAAAGACATCTGCAAAAGTAAAATCACTGTTGCATCAAAAATTAAACACTTCTATTGAGATTTGTTTTATTTATTTTTTTATTTGAACTTTAATATATACTAAAGCAGTCTGTAACAGTGTGTTCGAACGTTCCTCTGGCTGGCTGTGTTTGCCCTGTGGCTCCCTGCGGGCTCTGAGCTGTGGACTAGGAGGGATGGAGAGAGGGAGGTGATGGAGGTCGATATATGAACCTACTTCATCCACAGATGGAGAAATGGAGGCACAATGTGCACACAAGAGCACTGTAACTTTGCTAATGGCAGGAAGACAGAGCAAGGGCAGAATGATGGGTTTATTGTAACACCGCCACACCTACACGCACAGGGGAACAAAGCTATGAGTGCTGAGACATGTAAGACATTTATTAAAACCGCATACCTGCACATATCCCTTTACATGCACACACAGAGCTTATGGATCCCTTATAGATACACACATATAAAGTGATTTGATCTTCACGTTCAGCCTGATGATTTTTTTTTTTGGTATTCTTTTCTAAGATGCAGCACAGCTTTTGATTTCAGCAGGGAATATATTTTCTTTTATGTACTTGCTGTGCTCGCTGAGCATGAGCTATCAACCATGGAGTATATTGATTCCCCCCCAGTATATAAAAGTAGATCTGACCAGATGGTAGCTGTGATGATCCTGGGTTTGCAGCAACAGCAGCGCTTTCAAAGTACGCTGCAACACAGCAGTGAAATGTACAGCAGCCATAAGGTGTCCATGTCAACAGATTTTGAGAGTCAGATTTAAAACAGGGTGCAAAGTATAAGGGTCCTTCAGTCCCAAGAGCCAGCTGGCAGAAGGCTACAACTTTACCTTTCTAGTGGTTATCTTAAGCTGTAAATGCTGCACACAAAAATATTGTGCTTTATATATATATATATAATTAAGTGCTGCCACTTTGTACTTCTACTCCACAATATCTCAGAGGGAATTTTTTTTTTTTTTTTTACGTCAATACTTTTATCTGACGGCTTAAGTTAATAAATGGAAAAACTGATATTTAATGGTTCCAGTTATTACTGGTTCAGTTACCTTTCAATTATTATTATTATTTTTTATTATTATTATTATTATTATTATTATTGTTGTTTATGTTTTAATATATTGTTTTTAATTGAGAGGTTTAGATTGTTGGTTAGACAAAATAAACAATGGGCTCAGGGTAATTGTGAAGACATTTCTCACTCTTTCTGAAGTTTTCCAAACCAAATTATCAATCAATTAATGGAGAAAATGATCACCAAATGAATACAAAAACGAATTACAAGTTAATAGTTTAAAATGAGCTCCACCTTAACCGGTTTTGTCAGTAAAATCCTGGTTTTACATTAATTGATTCATAATAATAATCAGTATAACAGTCAATGGGATGTTATCCTTCATTGAGTTATTTTAAATACATTTTACTGATCACACTCACACACTTTAACTGAAGTAACATTTTCAGTGCAGGATCATTTCATTTTTACATAATTGCATTTAAACTATGACTATTTTGTGCAGAGCACCGGAGTTGCTGGCACCAGCTGCTTCATTCATGCTTCACCATGTGTCTCATATGTGACATGCAATCACTTTGTTTATATTGCAGAGTCTATAGGTGCAAAAACAAACTACAACCAGCACAATAATGTTTGGTTCAGACAAAGAGAAGTGTAGATGTGTCTGCTGCTTATTTTTGTAATGATCTGCTGTTGTCTTGTGCCCTCGCTACTCTCAGCGACAGCTCTGCCAACACTTCCATCTGTCTCAGCCTTACAGACGGGTAACCCAGCACCCAGGGGTCATCAGTCAACCTTACATGTGGCCGATGACAATGGCGACACAAATTGGTCATGGTGTCTGTGTGCAGAACTGTTGCTCACAATTTTGTAGCTGTAATATTATAAAGAACACATACATGACTTGCTTCCCCCTGTTTTATTCCTCCCTTATCAGCAACCAGTTTCAAAGCTCTGTGTCCCCACAGCTTCTCCATTAACCAGTGTCTGATGAAGAATCCTAATATTTTCTTTCACACACATTTCACACACACACACACACACACACACACACACACACACACAAATCCTTTACAGTTGTACATTTGACAACGTCTTATCAGCAGCGGACAACCTTGTTCATTTACATAAATCAATAACATTTTCAAGGTAAAATTGTGGTTTTATGTGTGAAAATGAGTTATGCTTGGCACTTTGGAATGAATGGATATGCAATAAGGCATGTCGAGTTCTATTGCTCATGCATATTGACTTATTCACACACACACAGATGAGAATAAAGCCATACTTAAGATTAGAAAGCAGAGAGGGGCATAAAAGGAGATGAGAGACTCCTATTGAGGAAAGTGAAAGAGAGGTGGCGAGAGTGTGCTGCAGTGCTCCTGCATTACAATTGATTGGCTGGTTTAACCGCCAATGCTGCTCACTCGAGCTTTAAATAGATGGATAAAACTCGCTTTTACCCCTACACTCTTCCATTCGCTTCTCTTCCCTGCGTCTTCCTCCCCTTTTTATCCTCTCCTCTCCTCTCCTCTCCTCTCCTCTCCTCTCCTCTCCTCTCCTCTCCTCTCCTCTCCTCTCCACTTACCTCCTATAGATACCATTATATTCAAATCACGTCAGCTGAAAACAATTCACATTCAGAGCATCATTGTCTCCAAATTAACTTTTTTACTGTTTATGAAAAAGTTTTATCCGTGTAATCGTCTACATGTGATGCTCTGTGTACCCGTGTGTGGAGGTGCGTAAACTCACTTGCTCATTTGTATGTGTGTGTCTGATTTCCAATTTGTCCGTGAGTGGAGGTCACGCACTAATCCCAAATTGTCCTCCAATCCTGTTAACCAGATACGAGCCTCCTCTTTCCCCGATCTCTCCTCTCCTCTCTTCCCTTCATCTTTCATTTCCTTGCGGTGATAAAGTCATTTTGCAGCGAAGTGAAATAAGATGGGTTTCCTCCAGCACTGATAGATGGAGGTGAGGCCAGGCCCAAATAAGCGGGCGATAGAAACACACAGCAGATCAGACAGCCATCAGGAGGAAGGCTGACATATCTTCTCAATGCATTCTGGAGAATATGAGAGGGCATGCGGGCTTGTAATGTGTTTTTGTATCTGTGAATGTGTTTTACAGATTGTAGGAAAACAAGTGTGTTGCTCAGTTATGACAGATGTGGGCAGTGTGCTATCTTTTCCCATGAGACTATCTGAGCTCCACCATTTTTATTGTGTGTGTTCATTCCCAAAGATAAAGGAAGCTCTCCCATATCCTTTGACAGCTCCAGATATATTCAGAGTTAGGTATGTTGATATGTGGTGGTGTTTATTTATTCTTACAGATGGTAGGGGAGATTGCAGCGTTACTGCGAGCGGAAACAAGAAAACCACCATTGTGTGTGAGTCTGCGGCTGATTTAATGCTGATAAACCAGCATGTAAACTGCAGCGCACTGTGTGATCAGGTCAGAAACTAGTTGATGTTCACAGCAGCCACCAGCTGTGGCTCAAACACAACCTATTAGGCCCCTAATGGAGACAAGGCCACTCTCTTTTTATGATGTTAGCAGCCACATGCTAATGACTTGTACATAATGCAGGGCTTTGATCTGTACACTCTGAACTCAGTCTAATTAAACTGGGATTTGGAATAAATTTTAGTGTGTTCACTGTAATAACGGCATGCGGCCATTTTGTGTTGTTAAAAATCCACTTTATCTTTGAGCTCAATCTATCCACCTTTTTGCTGGTTATGTTCATTATAAGAGCGTATCTTTCTTTAATACATCTGGTACAGCCTTTGTGATCGACAGGGTCACCATGACCACCATTCAATAATAAACTGACGTTGGACAGTGGGGTTATACTTATCCATACTCTGTATATAAAAACATATATATTAAAAACAAGGTGGTTGGTACACCTTCAGTTTGGAGAAGCAGGCAAGAGTAGTAGCAAATGTATTTTAACCAAAAAATAAAAAAGGGCCCACCTGGGAAAAAATACATTTTAGTTTAAATTACTCTATACAGCTATATTTACAATATTTTCCATGCTTTACCTTGCCATCAATCAGCCCTGTATAGGTTTATGCGAAGGAAGCTCAAGCAATTATCGTAGACACTTTTTGGAGACACCAGACTTCATTGACGAAAAGAGTAATTTTACCTCACAGAAGACAGGCAACAAGAACCTAAACAACAGAATAGACCGTTTGTCAATACCACCTATAACGACACATATGAGGGTCAAAATGAGCGTTTATGGGCTGACGGTAAGGTGGAGCGTTCTAAAATAAGTCCACACATCATTATACATACATGTATGGTTCACGGATATATGAAAGGCTGCAGTTTCAGTGAATTTAGGCAATAAAACCACTGACCTAGGTTTAGGGCAAAAAACTACGTAAATGCTGGAAGTGAAGTAGTTACGAGGGTGACATGAGCCACAGAAGTTACATAAAAACTCATCTACTTTTGTTTTCACACGGGACTAAAACCCTGTTCTCCCGTGTGAAAGTCAGCCATTTGTTTGTCCCACTTGCCCTGAGTGTGATATCCGCCATCTAAACTCTGCATCGCCATCAATCATTACTATAACATCTGCAAAATGGCAGTGGAGGACACTGAAATGTAAATGTGAGTCTTATTTTGTACAAAGCCTTATATTGACGTTTTTTTAGGGTAGACCAGTCTCAGACAGGAGATGCTGGTCTACCACTGCTTTTGGTGTCTCTCAGTGGTTAGTTCAGGTTCACCAAGTCTGGGCACATTGACAAGAGCAATCCATCACGGCACATAGTTTTCGTTCTCGCATCATCTTTGTATCTATAAACAAAGCATAGAGACTGGATGGTGGCCCATCACCAACACACTCTAAAAGGGAAATCATTACCTTCAATTGTAGCGACAACACAGCCAACTTTGTTTATCTGCTTCTATTAGCACTCTAACAACACATGCTTCATCCACCATCCACCTCCAGCAGGATCATCACACATGACAAAGAAAGGTATATAAAACACAAACGGTATATAGGAAGGTGCAAAAATTTATCAGTATATACTTGCAGTGGTACAGGAGCAGTACAGCCTGATGTCAGTAGGCAGGAATGACCTCCTGTATCGCTCCTTAGCACAGCAGGGTTGAATCAGCCTGTTGCTGAATGTGCTTCTGTGGGTGTGTAGTGTTTTTGTCGAGGGGGTGGGACATGTTGTCCATGATAGTCCTCAGCTTGGGCGGACATCACAGGGCCTCCACCCCCTCCGGGGCCACAGCCAGCACCAGCCCCACCCCTGGCAGGGGCCAGGTTGTATTTCCCCCTGTGCCTGCTCCCTCTGTGGAGCAGACACAGCTAACCTTTCTCAGCCCATTTCATCATTATTTTCATCCCTGTGTTCACAGGCTTCACAAAATCCCAATGCACACAAATCTTTTTATTCTCCCATTCTGTCCTTCAGCTGTACATCCATACAGCCTCTGCTCCTCCCAATATTTTCCAGCCAAAATAGCAACTCAAGACTCGACCCACATGCTCACCAAGTTGACTCTTCTCAGCCTCCTCTTTTTTGTCCAGCTGGTCTGTCCTTTTCTCCATCCCGATCCCTCCCCTATACCCAAAGGTTTTTGACATGACAATCATTCTGTTGACTCTCATTTGCTCCATCCACACTCTCCTCCATTCTTAGCCTATTGGAGCTGCTGGCTAAATAATTCAGTTCCAGATTTTCCTACAAGGTCTCACATCAAGGCCTGCTTTTCCTTGCCAAACAGGGGGAATTCATACTCAAATCTCGTTTCACTGTTCCAGCCATTTCTTCCACGGCAGCCAGACCGGACATCTCAGATCAAAATATTCAAGCCCATGGCTGCTGGTCATCTCAGGATCACTGCTCGTACATTCACCTCAGCTACATTGAAATGTGTCGACTCTTTAGGCAGCTGGTAATTGACTCTGGCGAATAACCTCCTGAGAGCAGCATCTTCCTCTCTGGCCTTCAGTACTATATGACTGACCAAAACGAACACCTCCCTCCTCCACGTTCATCTCCTCCCTCACATCCATTCATCCATCGGCAACATCCAATACCTCCTCATGTCATTAAACTCACATTGTTGTGGCATGGTCGTGGTGGTGAAAAAGCTCTCGTCTCTCTCTTTTACTGCCACTGTGTCTTTTTTTTTACCTCCTCCGCCTTCTGTTTTTTCTCTTTTCCTCTGTCTGTCAAATGAAAGTGTGTTTGTGCTGTTAGCCTAGTGTGAAATGACACAATGCTCAGAGTCAATGAGCTGCTTTGATCTTTTGTCACCTTGGACACCAGCCAGCTGTGCCTGGCTGCCACGGCGATAATGTCACTGTGGAGATTGATTTGGAAGAAGATGGGGTCGACGCTCAAAGAAAATAGTCCTCATTAAGCAGCTCACACCGCGGAAAAATCAGCGTTTACTTCACACCTTTTACCATTTTTCTTCTCTGTCTTTTTCTCCAACTCATTATTTTTCTTCCTGCTTCAGTTAGTTGAACGTAACAGTCTGCCAGCTGGAAAACCAAAAGAACAGCTTGATGTTTTGCTGCATCAACTTTAACTTCAGCACTGGATTGTGCTGATTCTTGTGCTGTGCATGTTTCAACTAACTTATTTTTGCAGCTCAGAGATTAAGTTTATCCCTGTTTTCTTTCCATAGGTCCAGATGCCACCAAGGACCCGTGTCTGAAGGTGCGCTGCCCTCCTCACAAGGTGTGTGTCAGTCATGACTACCAGACAGCCATCTGCACCAATCACAAACAGCCAGCTCACAGGTAAGAACCAGTGTTGTGACATTTTATTAACCTCTGGCTTTGTTTTGGTTTCATACTGTGGCTCAGCAGGTAGATCAGCCTGTCCACTAATCACAGGGTTAGCTACTCCTGTCCATATGTCAAAGTGGCAGCGCTGTGTGAAAAGTACTGCCAACATCAGTCACAAATACAGACGACTGCGATTATTCATTATTTCACTATGTTTCACAGCTCTGAGACCACAAGTGGAAATAATGCTACTTTCCATCGTTTCAAAATCGTGTTTATTGTCAATTATCATAACATTTAAAAAGGTCATGAAGACGATAAAACAATGTTAAGTTTATTTTTGGAACAATTTAACACAACATTGGGGTTAATTCAGCACCAACGTTATCTACAAAAGAATAACAAAGTGGTGGAGTTGCTGCTTTGATGCGAGACGTTCTCCCTTAATATTAAGTTATTATTAGGTTGAAGTAAACGCCTGTAACTCAAAATTACTATGCAAAGTTGCACTTCAATATGCTACACCCTCTGGGCACGTTAGACAAATTACACCCAGCACAAGCATGCAATAAAGTAGCATTTTATGTTTTGTGTGTTAGCAGTGTCTAAGAATCCAATCTGCTTCAGTGACAGACATACAGACACATATTCTCAACATCAATTAATTTTAATCAAACTATCTGTTTGCTCTCTGGACTCTGTCAGCACCCAATTTGTTTGTGTTTTCAACCTTGTCATGTTGAAGGTTTTTCAATTTTTCAGTTCAAGAAGCATTTCCCCCAAAAGACATTTGAATGTTTTTGTGTCTTTCTTGGGTTTAATTGATTTCCTCAAGTCATTAGCTTCCAAGATACTTGGTTTTAATGCTTTTCTTTGCATTGCATTAATTACAATTCCTATTTGTGGCTTAATATGTCAAACTATTCAACTTAAATCTGTATTTCCCCAACAGCATCACTCATTGATCTTTGGACCATGATATTATTTTATCTACAAGTTAAATTAGTTGCAGTAATTAGCATAACACAGATTAATTGTCCTCTCAGAAGGAAAATCCAAAATTTGTTGCTTTCAAGATATCTGCAAGCAGAAGCTGAGAAATGCAGTTTATGCACACTATGTTGCAGCATATTTATCTCACAGATGATTTATCATTGTTATTCGCTGCTAACAAAATTGCTTTTTTGAAGATGCCCTGGACGCACTTTGGTATTACTGTTGTGTTTTGTAAAAATTCACAAGCAAATGAATCTTATTCTTTTCTAAGAAGCTGTCATAACAAAAGTCTCAAGCATAACATCTTCTACTTGAAATTGATGTAGCTCCGGACAGACTTCCTGACTTCCCTTATTGGGCAATAATGTTTGGCTGCCAGCTTGGACATCTACATTAGCATCAAGCTATAATTCAAAAACATTATGAGGCCTTGCAGTGTTAATTGGTATCCACCCGCGTCCTGCTGTGAGGGGGCTGTCAACACCATCAAATCAGAGCCTTTTCAGATTAGAGCAACATGGAAACTCTCAGCAGGAGGTTGAAGTACACGGGTATATGCAATAAAGAGAGAGATCACTTTCTTGTTTCTGTTTGAGGCTGATAAGTCTATAGAACGTCTGTCTGCTCTCCTTTCTGTAGCTGTCTCTCAGTGAATAATTGTCATGCATGCGTTAATTTCCCCGGCCAAACCAACCCTGCCCTTCAAATCACACTAATAACTTGAGCACTTTCTTGTGCTCACAGCGTTTATACAAAGAGTACTAGATGGGAGAGGAGGAGAAGCATGGGATTTGATGGCGAGGTAAATGAGAGGAAATATCTCTAACATATACCTACAAATTTCATTGGTGTCTTCATTTTACCTTATCTACCAGCAGTGTTTTATTTATCAGTGCAGTGTGCATGTCTAATCTACTGTGGCAATGATTAGGGCTCAGCCGGTGAGTCTGACACTTCTAAAGAACCAAAAAGCAGCTGACACGCTACCTGGGATTTGAATGTTTAAGTTTTATAGAGCGTACAGTTCAAGTGAGCTCTTACTTATTACTATCTGAATGAAAAAAAAAAAGGTGAAAGGAACTCTTTCCATTCCATCCTTGTGTGGAATGACAGTCCACTGTTGATAATGTAGTTGTGTCTGACTTTGGGAACACATTTCAGACAAAACACCAATTAATTGGGTACGGCATGTTGAATTGTGAACAAAAGCTGTTTTTTACCAATTGTGAAAAGGCAGATTTTTGTGTCAGTGGTTAAGGTTTGGCTGAGGAATGTAATGAAAGTAACGAAAATATAGGGCATTTGTACAGGCAACAAAATACGACTCATATTTACGTTTCAGTATGTCCTCCGCCAATATCTTGGAGACGAAATAGTAGTGATTGATAGCGATGCAGGGTTTAAATGGTGGATGTCACACTCATGGTGGGAGAAAGGGGAGGTGGATGGGTTGAACAAATGGTGGACTTTCACCCAGGAGAACGAGGTTTGTGTCCCATGTGAAAACAAAAGTAAATTGCTTTTTGTAATTTACATAATTTAAACCTTTTTTGTAACTTTTGTGGTTCACATCACCCTCGTAATTACTTCCCTTGCGGCATTTATGTACATTTATTTACCTTTTAAACTGCCTTTTATAACACCTAACCAGGAAGTTTTTTGGTCAGTGGTTTTGTTGCCTAAATTCCCAGAAACTGCAGCCTTTTTTTACAACCGCAAACCTTACGTGTATGTATAATGATGTGTGTGCTATTATTTAGAACTCAGATGTACTGTGAGTCGTGAAACGCTCATTTTGACAAACGCTTATATGTGTCGTTATGGCTGGTATTGCCGAACGATCTATTCTGTCGATCTTGTTGGGTTATTCTTAAGTCTCCAGGATGCATGTGTTCAAGGAAATTTCTCAATAGTGACATAAGTAATCATGTACCACCTGAGTAGACCCAAATGTTGTAAATAAATAAATGTTCCAGCAGTTAGATTTAAGAGATGTAGATGTGAAGGAGGTTGTGTGGATTTGGATTCTCTACCAGGTAGCTCATGTTCACTTTGCATCATTTGTTGTCGTCACATTAGTTTTTCTGTAAAGAGTTTGCCTGGCTCTAATTCCGTCTCTGCTCGATGGATCAGGAGGGCAGCCGGGTGTTCAGTGAGAGCACTTAGATAGAAAATTGCTGCGAGATTTGGATCAAACGCAATTACGCTCGTTATTGAAAAGGCCCCGATGGACCAATCAGGATTCGCTCTGCTTCAGCTGACCCTGACAACCAAACACTTTTAAAACTTTCTGCTCAGTAGAAAACTGATTCTGCTAGTTTGGATAATATTCCTGGCTGGAAAGTTATTACTGCACTTCAATTTTCTCTCATACATACATTTATGAGAGCAATGTTAATGGTAAAATGCAATACGTATACATTACAAATGTTTTTGCTCCAGCACTCTAGATATTACTTTTTGGTTTTATGTTTTCATGTATGTCTCATCTGTGTTTTACTATCCACCACCTCTCTCTCTCTCCCTCTCACTCTCTCTCTCTCCCCTCTCTCTCTCTCTCTCTCTCTCTCTCTCTCTCTCTCCCCTCTCTCTCTCTCTCTCAGTGTGAAACCCAGGAAAGGCAGTGCAGGTCACAAGCACAAGGTCGAAGCTGGTGCTCATGGGAAATGTAGGCTCTGTTCGGGGCTCCAGTCAACTCCTGTTTGTGGATCTGATGGACACACCTACTCCTCCAGGGTGAGACATCCCTTTTTTTCATTTAGCACGCTTCTTTTCTCTCTCTAACTTTGTGTGTCATTTTCTTATTTCTCAGTTTCTTGGCTAATATCGTTTATCAATAATTCAGTTTGTTTTCAACCATAAAAGCAAGGACAGGGTTGCTTTAAGACATACAACATCACTTAAAGGGCCACTGAATTATATAATTTATGGTGTAAATATTTGAGATTATCTTTTTCTTTATAGTCTTTCTGCTGCCTCCTCTTTTATTCCTACTATCACATTTTACCATCTATGTATCCGCTGTCCTCCACTGTGTTGATTTTTTTTACTTTTTCTGTAATGCAAACGACTGAAATCAGAGACCTAAGCAGCAGCCAAAAATCATCTCAGGATGATTTGGAAAAGCTCTCCAACCTCCATCTTCTCATCTGACTTCAGCTCCATTTCCAGCCCCTAACCTCTGCTTGTAATCTCTCTCAGCTGCATAAAATGACGCATTGCCACAAACTCACAATGTCATGACAGAGGAGAAAAGACTGAGGAGCAGGAAGAAGTGTTTAAGGTGGCTGCTCTGCCCTTGGTTTACCAAACTGTAGATGTTTTTATCGACATCCACATTCAATATTATTTTGGTTGCAAGAGGTGAAGCACAATCCAATACACAGAAAAACTCATACGGATGGACAATATAACACATCTCTTGAGCTTTGTGACAGGAATATTGGCAAAGTGCAACAAACTATGAGCTTTCACAACACCTGCACACTCTGGTCACTTTCTCTGTATTATTTATTATTAATTGCAGCGACAGTAGCGTCCGAGGAGACAGAATCAATAAAAGCAAACCTTTGAGAGGAGGAGTTCAACAGCAGCCGTGTTTTCTTTGCTGAGAAGCTTTTCGTCCATCTACACATCATCTGTGTTTTTCTGCTCAGCTCTGCAGGAAATAAATAAACTTCCAGACTTGGTGGTCAGTGTGTCTTGAATTCAGGGTTAAGCCTCCAACCGAGAAGATTAAAACAACCTGAGATTGGGAGTTTCAAGCCCTTTTGTGTGAGAAAGTCAGGCAGGGTTCCCAATGCGTCCCAGAAACTTTAGAGACCAGTTTTCCAGTCCTGAAAATACCTGGAAATAGATTAAAATTACAAGATAGCCTTGGATTATTCTCATTTTAAAAGAGGAGGTCAGTAAACCTTATTATATAGTTATTAGTGATGTGAACCATACATTATTTAAACAAAGAGGAGAAAAACAAGTTTAAATGTGTCCCTATAATGCCTACTGGTGAATGATATGACCCTTTGTAAGCAAGTGCTGTCCTGTACTATCAAGAAAAACATCCTGGAAAGGTCCTGGTAAATGATTTCTTAAAATGAGTGGAACCCTGTCCAGTCATAGACTTTCCTAATGACCTACCTGCCTGAAGCCGTGCTGAGGGGGAGAATTACTGAAGGAGAAACAGGAGGAAGAACAAAAGGCAGGGGAGGGCTTGGAAGTCCCTCTGGTCGCTGCAGTAATTTAGTTGGAGGGGTTCAGTTAGCTGGTGGAGTGATGGGTCCCTATGGCCCAACTTACACTCTGCTCACCAGTGAGCTGCTGGTCTCAAGCTTATTCATGTTTTATTATTACATTACATGCCTCCCTCATCGTGACCGCACACACACACTCAATATCCTATTAAGAGGACAGTGCTCTTATCTCCTGAGAGGCTTCAGCCCACTAAGTTAAGTCCATTACTTCCCTCCTCTTAAATCATCTCTCCTCTCCTCTCCTCTCCTCTCCTCTCCTCTCCTCTCCTCTCCTCTCCTCTCCTCTCCTCTCCTCTCCTCTCTTCTATTTTTATACCACAGAGTCAGGTGTTAAAACACTGTTTCATCAAAACCACATTAACCCCTGGAGAGAGACAAACATAAAGATTCATGGGGCCTCTCAGTGTGCTGACAGTGACTAGGGGAGGTCATTCATTTCCTGGGTTCTCTCTCTCTCTCTCTCTCTCTCTCTCTCTCTCTCTCTCTCTGTCTCTCTGTCTCTCTCTCTCTCTCTCTCTCTCTCTCTCTCTATCTCTCTCTCTCTCTCTCTCTCTCTCTCTCTGTCTCTCTCTCTCCCGACAGCTAATTCAATATGTTGAGAACAGGCCAGAGCGCTGTTCTTTTGTCAACAAATTTCATTAAGCAACATTAGCAGCGCTATCAAAGAGGTGACAGGGAGGATATGATGGATTTGAATTACAACACGGGAAATGAAAGTGCTGGCGGGATAAGGCTAAGCCTGTGGACGATGCATGATATGTGTAAAGATGTTTATGCACAGTCATGGTCTCACCCTGACAAAACCTGTCGTCGTCATCTCGCAAACAGAATTTACATAACTCATTTCAGTTTTCATTATTCCTCTTGGAAGGATCTTGTAATTGGATTTTTTCCCCCCAACTAGTCCAAACAATTTCTAACCCCTCACTTACCTGAAATGAGATTTATACTGTTAAATTAAATCCTAAAGTAGTCCATCTTGCTTTTTTGCATTGCATTAGGTTTGTACTGCAGTGAATAATAGAATGTCACTGGGCATCTCTGTGTCTAATGGTGTGTCTACATGGCCGCCTAATGGACACATCTGTTCATCGATGATAAATGACCAATCCTGTCTCAGCAACTCCTTCTCTTAATCAGCTCGACAAACAAAGTTTGAAATGCTAAATTTTTGTTTGGCTGTCATTACATACTTGGCGCATAGACGTCACATACAGATGCATTCATATCCTAAATTCATGATTTCTCTGTGTCTGTGCCATAGGTTTACTTTTTTAAATGTAATTGTTTGCCACAAAGGGTCTCTCGATCAAAACAATGTTAAAAGACAGTTTGGTGACGTTGTGTAGTAGCGTGGGATCATGGAGATGTTGTCTTTGGCAGCATTGCTGTGAGTGTTGTCGGCTCTACTGGTTGGGATTCAAGTGTTCATTGTTTTAGAGGTTTTTACCAAAAGGTCTCCTTCTCTCAACAGAGCAGGTCATTAAATTCTGGTAAAAAACACTGAATAAAGTGTTTTCAGCATTTTCAACATCCTGGAGTTGAGCTGTTGCTGAAATTTGCTCACCTTGTTTCTCTGATGACTTAAGATCCAGACATCTGATGACTAAAATACTTAGAAATTACCAAAATCTTAAAAGTGTATTGAAAAATTCGGACACATAAGGGTTATGACAGCATTGACGGTGACCAAATGAAAACAGACTGTTACCTTGATTAAAATAAGAGATTTTAACGTTTTAGAAGTGGGAAACATTTGTGATAGTGTACGAATATATTTCGAAAAACCTTTTTTTATATATATATTTTATATATGTATATACTATACCTTTAAAGGGGTACTTGCTCTGAAATTAATATTAATGGTTATAAACAGTGCAGCAGTAGCCCAAAAATATCCTGACTAACACTTCCCATAATGCAGGTCAATTGTACTTTCATTAGACATTTGGATTATTGATCACCTGGACTCTTAAACTTAAACTTTGAGGACATTACACAACTGTTCAGAGACCAAGTACCACCCATGAGTATACTTATCTTTATGTGGAGCTCCCAGCCCTCGACTCTCTGAAATGAAGCCTTCATTATTCATGTTTTTATCTTGTTTTTTACAGTGTAAGTTGGAGTTCCAGAGCTGCCTGTCCGGGAAACAATCTCAGCAAAATGTGACGGGCTGTGTCCCTGTTTGCCTGGTCAGGAGCTCAGCAAACCGCCACATAAGACCAGAAAGGCTGGTGAGTACTGCCGCTCTCTGTTGATATTGATCAAAAGATATGTAGATATGTTTTTTAGCTGTCTGAAATGTTTGGATTGAAATCAAATTACTTGTTATTAGTCTTCTTCGTCTACATGTCAGTTTCATCTGTTGTGAGCTTGTCAGTTACTTTTGGTTCAGATGGACGCCTGAGAAACACACTGTTATAAGTACACAACACACACACACACACTTTCACTGGTAATCTCTCAAATTCTTCCATTCCTTCCTGTCACCTCTCCCCTTACTCATATTATTTTCTCCCCCTCACATCAACCAGCCACCCCACCCCCCAATCCCACCCGTTTTCTGACAGCGACAGGGAGCAGTGATGGAGTGAGTGTGTGTGTCTTATTGTTTGTCATGAAAATAGGATTTCAGTAGATGAATGGAGAGATTCTGGAGGAGAAATACAATCTAAAGGAAAGCAGCACAGAAAAGGATGGATTGTTATCGTTACAGGCTTCCTCTCTCCCAGATGAGGGAGTCGTGGGATGGTTGTACTCAGTGTGTGTGTGTGTGTGTGTGTGTGTGTGTGTGTGTGTGTATGTGTGTGTCTATCTATCCGGTTGGAATATTGAGTATTTGAACGCGCTCATACACAACATACACAAACACTCGGCCCTCACCGGTCCTTCCTAATCACTCTGTGATTAGAAAGCATTTATCAGAATCCCAAGGTTCGTCAGACACATTTAATACAAATGAAATGTGTCTGCTAATTAGTGACGGCTCCCTCTTTATCTTACACTAGCTTTCATTAGAATAAAGCTGAATGATGGAGGGAACAGAGAGTGATGATGTAACAAGTGTTTTACCAACTTGACTGCTGCCTAATTAATTCCCCTCCATCTTTGTTCAATGGAAACTATAATTATGTGTTTGGTTTGCTGAGAGCTTGACTCTGGGAGTGAACACAGTGGATGTGTGAAGAGAAAGATAATCTATTTCCAAATCTTGGAAAGTGTCAGTGTGCCGCATCACACTTGTTTTCACTCTCTGCTCTTTGCTCTGTCTCTTTTATCAAAGTTGTCTGTTTGTCTTTCCTCTTTTAACTCACTTCCCCTCTGGACTTGTCATGAATGTCACTATACTTTTTTAGGGCAGTCTGCCCTCAGTCCATCAGCGAGATCGCAGTCTGAAATGTGCGTGCTTTCAGAGGTAGCAGAGATGATAGAATCTCTCATTAGATCAGCAACACAAAATGGTAAACAGATGGAGATGGCAGTAGGTGAGGAATCACTGTGTGTGTGTGTGTGTGTGTGTGTGCGTGTGTGTGTGTGTGTGTGTGTGTGTGTGTGTGTGTGTGTGTGTGTGTGTGTGTGTGTGTGTGTGTGTGTGTGTGTGTGTGTGTGTGTGTGTGTGTGTTTGTGTGTGTGTGTGTGTGTGTGTGAAAGATTGTGTTCCTATGGTAACAGCCAAAAAAGATTGCAACATTTCGGTATGTGCGATTACTCCTCTATGTTTGCTGATAGCCAGTCTGCACATTCATAACGGACTGGTAAATATCTCCATTCAAACAACAACTGCATCTGCAACTAGTTCATGGGCATCACTGTTACAGTAAACAGAGTTGGTGTGTTTTCATGCCACTGCAGCCGTTTGTTGCAAAGCTGCTTTACACCGGAGATTCAGAATGTTATAAGAGAAGGTTTGGACGGTATGTTAACACTTCTTTCGCCAATTTACCTGAATCTTGATGATAACTACATAGTTTGTCTACTTTTTGGTTGTATTACTCTTACCTTTTGAAACAGTTACAAATTGCAATTGGGAATACTGGCAGATGGACTGAGGAGATCAAAGCTCCTTCATACTTGTAATCATGAAACACCTTAAAAACAACACTTAAGTATGAAACAGAAAGGATTTCAAAAAAGTAACAGCCAAATATCAGCCAATGGCACATCTAAAGTCTTTTAAAGTATGAGACAAGAAATGCACTTTTTTGGTTTAGGCCTCTTTGTAACAAATTAGACCAAAATGGTCTTTCTTATTGCACATTCGCCTCTCTGCCATGGGATAATGGTTGGCCTGAGGCCCATTTTCCCAGCCCACCTCTGTTGGCTGATATATGTGTGGATATATACTGTTGGTTGTCTTTCATATTTCTTTACCTTTTTAAAATTATTTTTCTCGCACCCTATTTAAGTGTTTGTATTATGTTTCATATATCCCTGACAATGGCAAAAAGCACAAATGCATTGGTTTAAATACATTTCTTACAACAAATGTCATTCAATATACCAGTGTTGCTGGAGTTTTGACCTCTTCAGACTTTTCCCTTCTCCATGCACCTTGGAAGGAGGTGAGGTTGTGCCAAAAAGCATTACTCTGATTCTACAGCACACTGGTAATTACACATTTATCATGATTAAAAATTTGTGAAAATAATGTTTTAAAGATATATATTTTTTCCAATTTGTGCAGAATTATTTAAAAATGGTTTGACATATTTCAAAACATATTTTTGTTTGGTGTTGAGACATTCTTGTAGATTTTTGTAATTATGTCAGATCATTTATGGAAATGTTTTAATTATATTTTATTAGGTCAGTTATAACTTTTGCAATTATTTGGTAGTTTGACAGATGCAGCATGGTCAACACAAAATAGACTGAGAAGGAATATTACATTTTGCCCAAACCAATGGCATTTACATAAAACATGCTGGTGGACTCTCAACACCTTCTTCATGCAGAGTTTTGACTCCTGTTATCAGGGGAAAGGACCCGTTCCATAGGAGGTCCCAATAAAACAGATATCTGATATAATTTATTCTCTCAGCTGTTGGGTTTTTAAACCAGCTGTCAAGCTAGTTGCTAATAAACGCACACTTTAACAAAGGACTAATGGACTGTTGTTACTTTTATAGCTAATTCAAAATTTTATTATAACATCTATGTTGTGTGTCTTTATGTTTTTGTCTTATCTATTGTACGCTGGCTGTGTATTAGTTGTGTTGACTACTGTTTGCAAACCAAATTGCCCCTCAGGGATTATCCGATCCGATCCAATTCCCAGTCACCTCTTGAAATGCCTCTGTGAAAATCATATGAATCAGGAGAGCTGGATTTAAAAACAAAATCAAAAAGTGGAAATGTAATATGAAATTGTGTGTATGCGTGCGTTCGTGCGTGCGTTCGTGCGTGTGTGTGTGCGTGCGTGTGTGCATGCTCACACTGATCAGCTTTTGACCACCATGTGTTTCCCCTTGTCTTGAACAGGTTTAATTAAAACGACTCTTGGTGGAAATGTTTTTTTCATCTTAATGTATAAATCATGTTATATCATATTAAGACTTAGGCATCTTTTCTGTATTGTTTTCTTTAAGAGACATTCTTCAAAACATCTGGCCACAAATTACACATCTCCTTGCTGAGTTTTAGTGTGTGTGTGTGTGTGTGTGTGTGTGTGTGTGTGTGTGTGTGTGTGTGTGTGTGTTCTCTGTAGATGAGGGCAGATGAGGTAAGCGTCAGGGTGAGTTGACATCAGGAGAAATAAGCTAGACAGGCAGAGCTAATCTAATTAAAGTGGCACTGAGCTGTTTAAATCGTGCAAAAGTAATCATATAGAGGTTTTGTTAGACATCCATTTATAGCATACTGTCTTTGCTGAGGCCGCCGAGCTCACTGAGCTTTTATATTTTCATATGTTATTATTCATAATACCAATGAAATTTGATTTTTAAGCACTTTCAAGTGAGTGGTGTCAGTTCAACACATAACAGTAATTAAGGCACAGGAAGATGAAAAGCCAGTTATTTCTGTGGTTTGTTGTCATTAAATCAGTGCTGATGAAGGCTCTCAGGTAAAACTAACCACTAAAGTCGGAGAAGGCCTGGTTGAAAACACTCCACTGATGAGGGTGGGGTCAAGACTACTGACTGTAATTTTCAGATTTTAAAATCTAATGTATTTCATAGTGGGATTAGTGTAGCCCAAATATGTCCTGAACACAAGAAAAGAGTAAATAAGAGCAGAGGGCAGGGTCTCTACAGATACAGAATTTACCGTAGAGAGGATCATATTTTCTGCGTATTAGACCTTTGTGAGAAGGAAACCAGTCTCTGCCATGCATGCCAGCTCTCATGCTGAGACAGTGGCAGCTAATTCTCTTATAAGAATTGAGGAGACAGAATTCAACAAACAGCTTCTATAGGTGAATCTCTTTCTTTCCATGTTGTGTCTCCTCACTCACTCTCCTGATTTAGATTGATAGTTATGATACTGTAAGTGTGTGTTGCAGTATACTGTTTATTTAGAGTGCAGGCCAAATATAGTTTTTTTTTATTTGACGAGGCAATGTGGAGGGTTCACATATAATACTTTGTGAGTACTTTTGCCTCAACCACACTAATAACCCTTATTTCTCACCGTGTTAGCAGCTGTGTGGGGAACATGTCAGTATGGGTTTGTCAGTCACATCTCTCCCACACTTTTCTTTTTCTCCTCACTCTACCATCGCTGTCTGCTGCTCATTTATTTTCTGTCTCTAGCCTCCAATCCATCATTTTAAGTGTGGGGTTAAAGTTCCCCCCTTCACTTTTTTATTTTTCTCACATTTTTCTTCTCTTTTATTCATTGCACAAAGGACTGTGAGATATGCATCTTATAATATTACAAATAGAGTTCAATCCTTTCCTTAGCTTTTGACACTGGGTCAAATTGACAAAAATGGATCCTGCACAGTCTCTATGGTATTGAAAACTGCAACGACATGAGGCTGAAACTGTCTGGAAATGAAATTAGATAAATTGTCAAACAATTAGGTCATAAATACAGGTTAATTGAATAAGTTAACTGCCAAATTCTGTGTAATCTTTATTTTAATGGCTAATTAAGATCTTTCCTGGTGGTCATATAACCCTGATTTGCTCAGAAAAATCCATTGCAGCTGTTTGTCAGCAGAGGTTAACACATTGACACAGAGGCACTAAGATATAATTTGATCTGTCATTCACCCCGAGGCAGGACTGAACAATGTCACTCTCTCAGATAAGACAATGACACTATCTGACACTAAGCGATCGTGCTGGTGATCATGTTTAAAGGCCTAAGTCTGAACAGGTTGTGGTCATTTTTAACAATAATAGTTAATTTCCTCTCAGCTACTGTTGAACAAAGACATTGACAAAACAAGAAGAGCTGTTAGAGGCTGAATGGGCTAAATCCCCTTGCTAAATTAAATTTTTCCTGGCAATTCTGTCTCACAGCTCCACAGAGAGCACACAGGAGGACAGATTGTGTTCTTCTCTCTTCTGCCTCCACACTTCCTATCCTTTCCTAACACATGCCAATTGCTTAGGGATTTTTTCCGGAGTGCTGACTAGTGTGAAGAGTGCCCGTAGAGCATTTTCAGTATGTCCTCTTGAGACTGTCCTAAAAGAAAGCTGCATTGGTCATTTGTTCCAGCACTTAAAATGAATTATTTTTTTGGTTTACTGACAAGCTACGCTGCGTGGCCTGAATGCTATTATGGTGATGCAAAACCTCTTAGGGAGAATGTCAGGGGGATGCATGGCCATCAACTTCTGGCACCAGAGACGACTGTTTGCGTCCCTTCTCCCACCAACAGGCAGTGTTTTTACCATGGCACATTCAAATCATACAGCATAACGAGTGGGGAAAACAGCTTCCACAAAGGTGTCAACAAGTCAGTGGTAACATGTCTGAAAAGCCACCACTGTGAGCAGATACATCCCACCAATATTAATGTGACGAGGTCCTCTAATTTAAAAGGAACTGTATACTGTTTGTCTGTATCTGTTTCAGTTGTTAGCAAAGTGCTCTGAATACCAAATATGTATGCAAATTTAGCGTGTGTATCTGGTGTGACTACAAGGATAGCAATGGAATTAACCTCCTTGGAATAATGCATGAGCTATCCCAACATGTAATAACAGGGAATTTTCCTATTCCTATTTCCTAGACACTATGTGACTGGAGCAATCAAGTGGCACAGTCCATAGCCTAGAGGTTGGGAATCGGGCTTGTGGTCGGAGGGTCCCCAGTTCGAATCCCAGGATTGACAGGTCGATGACTATCCCTATTGTGGGATTAATAAAGAATACATCTTAAATCTTAAGAAGTTGTAGAAGCCAAAAATAATCCAAACAGTAAAGGCACACTATGCAGGAGTTGTTGCTTAACCCTTTATCAGGCGAAGAACTATCTTTGGTAACTTCAGTGGATATCAAAATGGGATCGAGAAAAAAGTTGCAAATTTACTAGATTAAAGTGGCAAATCTACAAGAAAAAAAGTCGCAGATTTAAGAGATTTAAAGTGGCAAATCTGTGCGAAAAAAGTCACAGATTTACGAGGTTTAAATCTTTAATCTAGTAAATTTGCAACTTTTTTCTCAAAATATTTCTATTTTTTATTTTGGATATCAGCTGAAGTTACCAAATAGGGTTCTTTGCCTGATAAAGGGTTAATGTTTGTAAACTTGGCCCCTCCTCCCCAGCTATACGAAGATATAAGGAAATTCCAGATTTAGTTCCATTTTAAAACACGTTTTATCCACTTTACTATATTTTTGTTGTCTCTGAGCTGTGTCCACTATTTCCTCAACTTTGGGTACCAAGGCTGACACCAAGAAATGTCCTATGCACAGCAAAATTAAAAAATAAAAGAGTAAATACAGACAGAGACAGATTTCACCACATACTTCTAGTGGATCATAAGTGAAAATCAAGAAGGTCTGTATGTTGTTTTTGTTTTGTTTTGTTTTTCAAGGAAATTCTGCCTTTAAAGGCACTGCAGAACCATTTTTCACCTGCACAAGTGTTTTCACTTTTTTCCCACCTAATAAGCCCTCCTCTGTTGGAGTGTACTGACTAATATCATCATGGGATAAAAAGGTGCAAGTACATAATAAAGAGCATGATGGCTGATTATCAAAATGGCAGCTGTGAAAAAAGTCTGTTCCCTAAGTCTAAATAGCCAGGACTTGACACTTTTGTAATGGTTTCAGGACTTTCTGTTAGTAATATCCCTGAACTAAACTTTCATGTTAACCTGATTGAAATCCTCAGTCCAAAGCTTTGCAAAAACAGTCTCCCTCCTAAGGTTAAAGCTTCTCTTTTTGGGTCTCTCTTTGTAAGTGTCTCATACTATATCTCTACCTGTCTCCCTGTCCGTGCAGGCAGTGTATTACTGATCATTATCTGGGCTAACCTTAACTCACTGCCAGTGGGATTGTTCTGGAGAGCTGATAGCTTGAGGCAAAGAAAATCAAACATACCCTTATATCTTTTTAATGAATCTGACCTTCTATCTTCCTCATATCTCCTATCTGACTGTCCAAGTCCATTTCTTTCTCCTTCTGTTAGCTTGTAAGAAAGTGTCACCTCTCTTTTCCGCCTCCCATCTCTCCTCCCTCCTCTCCCATCTGCTTTTCATCTTGATCTGATCAGACCATGCTCCTGATGTCTCAAGGTGATCACCACACACTGTTCCTCTGTCAAGATTTAGAGCCACCCCTTCTTTTTTATATGACAAACTGAGTCAATCATTTATAAATGATAAAGGGGACCCATGACGGGGTACAAAGCCTGGTGTCTCCTGACGGTCGGAGTTATATATTAGGACGTCTGGAGGACACATTTATCTCACGACCTAAACCAGCCTGGAGGGATTGTCGCCATATGTAATTTGGGAATGTTGCTTTCAATCACCTCCTAATGGTAGCCACACGCACAATTTCTGGTGATCGAGCTAGACTGTTGCATATTTGTGCCAAACTAAAGGGAACAAATAAAATGCATCTCCTATAAACATAAAACACAGAAACAATTAGTAATAGTGAATAAATTATAATTAATATGTAGCTGAGTATGGCCTGTTTTTGGTTTGCTTTGTTGAACAATAAGCAGAAACCCACAATATCCAGTTAGAGTGAGCTAACTGGGAAGCATCACCAACAGGATGTTGCAAACTTCAAAATGTATGAACCATGCTGATTCTCAGTTTCCCGATGCAAATCATAGCACACACAACTGCAACCATCTCGGCAAGAGGCTGCCTCTATTTCTGTTTTCATCTGAAGTCGCGTTTGATCATGTTTTTCTGTGGCCAAGTCCCTGATATCACCACTTTTAAATAGTTTAGGAGAATGCCATGTGTATCTTTACATAATTCTCCAATGTGTGCATTATTACCATTAAAATATCAGTTCAGGGGGTTTCCCGGTGGCACACCTGGCAGAGCGCGTACCATAGCGGCATTGTCCTCGTGAGCGGGCAGCCCGGGTTTGAATCCAACTCAGAGCCCTTCCCCTCTGTCTCTCACTATCAATAAAGCCTTGAAAATGGCCCAAAAAATATATTTTTAAAAAAAATCAGTTCAGTCAGTAGCTATGTCTGTATTCTGACATTTTTTTTAAAAAACAGTTAAAAATCCTCTAGTATGCATCAGACATTAGATAAAAAATGATCACATAAGTTGCATAAGTTATTTGTAGCAGTGTTTCATGTTTTTATACTAGCCTGTGGTTTTAATGTTGTGAATTGCATGCAAAATAACCACTTAGTGCGATTTGAATGTATATAGCTTTCACTCATCATTATGAGACACTGCATGAAAGGTGAAAAGGTGGTTAGTAGTTGGAGCTGTAGTTGTGACACACAGCTCATGGAGGCTTTACATTAAAATCCTTAGAGCCTGATTGCCACAATTTGCATTGAAAATGGATTCATAACTCATTCATATCTGAACACATGACACATGCTTCACAATATACACATTTTCAGTGTGACTCACAGCTTCCAGGGATATCATTATTGCTCATGTCCATCGTGCATAAAAAGCTTGAGTGATTTAGTAGCTTGAACATGTAAAGAGGCAGAACTCATAGAACAAAACTCTCTTGTCCTTTGCATTCTTACCCATCCACCCCATCTCCACCCAAGTTTATTTATGTAGCACATCAAAAGCATGCAAAAGTTTAAAAAAACACACTATACAAGGACATTTAAATATAATGGATATGGATGGATGGATGGATGGATGGATGGATGGATCAAATGTGGTTTGTAGGGAAAAGGGTTATGTGGGTCAGAAGCACACATACAGATGTGTATAGGCGCGTAGTGTTTTCATTAATTGCGTCTTTACTCTGCTGTCGACAACTTTCCCAAAATGCAAACAATGGCTTCTTCTGGCATTTTGTATTTTCTGTTTGACTCAACAAAAAAGCACTTGTTTAGCCCATCTCATATGTAGCTCTTTGTTCTGAAATGATCAGATCAGTTACTGTTAGTAGAAGTTTGTTACATTCAAATAAGTTTTTGTATTGTGTGCTCTTTTTCCAGAAAAGTAGAGGAAAACTTGCTTCCATATTATATCCTGTGTGCTGGCTTGAACTTTAGCTTTACTTTTCCACATTCAGCTGGTAGTTTATGTGTGCTACAGTCTGTGAAAAGCTGATGGCTCGTGGGTTTTTTTGGCTGCCAATTTCGAGTGATCTGAGTCTACAGACATGAAAGACAGCAGAAGTTAGGAAGTGCTGGGTGAGAGGGATGGAGGGAGGAAGGAAGACGAATAAGAAGGTAATTCCCAGCCATGATTCAGTGTTTGATATTTGACCCGAAGCTCTGATCGATTCTTCTTCTTCTCTTGTGTGAAAGCCGCCAGTGTGTCTGGCTGTCTACTACCACTTCATCCTTGCTAAAAGTTCGCTGTCAAACACTCTGTGATGGGATGGAAGTGGAGCAGACAACATCAGTTTTGGCAACTTTTAGTGCTGTATCCGTCTCTGTACATGTCTGCATTTCCCCTGGAACAATCAAGATCTGGATGTTTGGCTGAAGTATACACTCGGTTTCATATTTGAAGGGGAAAGGACATTTTCTCTCAGATCTGGAGATCTAAGATGGCAACTTGTTAGTCAAAGACTTAAAGAAGCTGTTGTCAATGCTTTAAATCACCATCTTTTTTAGCTTTTATTCCATTCATCTATTGAATGGCATGCTTTTAAACACATATAAAGTACTAAATATAAATCAATAGACCATCTAGTTTCTTGAAGCTAATGAGGTATCAACCTTTAGTTTTTTATATACAACACAAGAAGCTTCATCAAGTCACGGATAATGGTTGCAATGGTGAAAGAGTAGGTTTACTCTCAGTTTTACACACCAGTTGCACCAGATAAGACAGAGTGACTGCTTGGTCATAGTCTTTTTTGCAGTATCCCATAAAAAATAATTGACTTTTTTAATGCATTAAAAAAAACCTAGAATAATAGCTGTCCATTGAACAATATCCAAATAATTAAAACATTTCGTCATTGAGCAGAATATGAGAAATGTGTACAAAAGGTTAATTAATAATAGGAACATGTTTTATAAGACGAAGAATGGGAAAAGCTTTTCATAAACAGCCAGACAGATTATTCATTTAGTCCTATGGTTTCCAACCTTTTTACAATGTGACCCCTTAAAATTAAAATGATTTGTTAGACGTGAGCGGGTCTACCAGAGAGGTTTTCCTCTCTTAGATTGCTTGTTGTTTCATTTGAATAATGTTTTGAGAAGGTAAAACTCATTTCACAACAAAGACAGCAAAGGTTAGAGAAATGTTGGAGGGGGGAGCAAAAGTATGTTTTTCCTTTTTCCTGTCCTGTTAATCGTCCCATGACCCCTAGGATTGTCTCGTGAAACAATGATTTAGCATACAGTTGAAAAGCAGTCCAAATGTATTTATTGATATAATTAATTCTAATATTAAATATATGTTCACCACCACCACCATGAACAATATTAGGGTCATGGAAGTCACTGAGTCACTGAGGCTGTGCCTATGATGATCAGGTTTCTCAGTCCTGGACAGAGTAAAGTAAGTAGCTGGGCATTTGTTAGTATTTGTTTTCTAACTTTTTAATGCAACAATATTGAATAGTTCAATATAATGTCTGTAATATGTTAAAAGGCTATTATGAAATTATATCCTTATGTGCTATATATTTAAATTGATGATATTTTAAATTAATTTCAGTCGATATGAATTAATTGTTAGTTAATAGTTGACTGTTATTGATACGTATGTGAAAGTGTGCTAAAATCATGTCGTCTCACTTTTTATATTACAAATCATACACAAACCATGGACACTGCTACACATCAAATAAGCAAGACTACGACAGCTGCAGCTCAGGTGACATTTTATTCTACTCTCTCACATATCAATTACTCAATATTCATAAACATAAACTGAATAAGACACAATATTTTTGACCACCTAAAAATAAAAAGACAATTCAGGAGATTAATTTACACAAAAATGATTCAAATAATATGATTGTGGCCTTCTTACTGTACTTAGCCTACCAGGAGAGAGCACTTCTGTAGGTAAGACAAAAGCTGGTTTTATACCAGTTTTATACTGGTTCTTTGCTTGTGATGTCTGTCGGTTTTTAATTAAACAGACTGATCTTCTCATGTTGCCACTGTCCACACAGGCCTCTCGGCTGATAACTCAGCTTTGTGTTGACTTACTATTGCCGTATTGTCTCATATTGATGAGTTTCATATTCTCTCTACTGATTAGGAGGCCACTCCATTGGCCCGTGTTAATGTTGCTGTTGCATGTTGTGAAGAGAAGGAGGTGCCTGCAAAACGTCCATAGCCCCAGAGCATGAAGTCATATTGAAATAAAGTAAGATAAGACTTCATTTATCCCGCAGTGGGGAAATGTAGTAGGCACCTCTGCATATTATCTACAGTGTGCTACAGAACAACATTACCAAAATAACATGATTGTTAATCTGTAAATAAGGCTGACTGGAAGGCAGTTGAATATGCATATTGACGTGCTTGTCTCTTGGGCTGGGTAATCAGCAAAACATTTTTTTTAAATCTTGGGTTTGGCCATAGAATGACTCATTTTTCTTTGAGAGTTCTGTGAATGATTCTGAAAAACTTGATCAAGATTTCTAATGACAGCAGCAAGATCACTTGTTGAGTTCAACATGAAGTTTAGTCCTGCCATAACAGTCTAATCTTTGCAACTCCCCGTGGACGAGCTTTGATGTTGATTGTGTGTCTCACATCTTTAAGCCTGCCTGACCCTGCTGTTTCAGAAAGCAACAGAGAGAGAGAAATGGTTAACAGGCCATTTTATCTCTGTGTGCTGTGTTCTTCAGTGCGTGAATGTTTTCAGCTCCAGCTTTCTGTCTCATTGCCCAACAAAAGGACTCCTTACACAGGCAGCAGTGTCGGGCCCGTCCGAAACCATTTGAGTCACACTGAGAGAGAGAGAGATAAGAGGGGTCCTTCGAGACTCATTGTGGGTCTGCAGTGCAAAGTCCAAGTGACTTGAGAGGAAAAGATGGAGAGAGTGGTGGAGACAAAGTGGTGGAAGAGGGAAGAGGGGGTGGATATCAAAGAGAGAAACAGAAACAATCTTTGGACTCTATAGGGGGATGTGTAAGGGGAGAGATGGGAAATGAAGAACTCAAAGCAATTTAGGTGAGAGAAAGAAATAAAAGAGCAGGGCATATCAAAGTGGTCCTCTAAGTTTAAGAGAAGCTGAGGAAGGTACAGCCACGTGTGATAAGTGGCTTCTATTGAATCTCAGAAAATTGACAAAGATAGAGGAGAGACGGAGAAATGAACAGGCAATAGAGAGAAGTGAGCAAGAAGTCGTCAAAGGCAACAAAAGAAATCACAAAAGCAGAGAGTGATTCAAATGGTAGTAAGTGGGAACAGAGAGGAAACAATCTGGGAAAAACTTGTGGGATGAAAAGTGGTCACATGAATGAATGATAAAACAAGAGCAGTATGCTACGGACTCCACTTCTGCCACAGGAAGAATTTTAATTAGGAGGGGAAGATGGATAATGTTGTGGCTGTTGGTATTTGGCTCTCTCTTTCTCTGCTTTGGACCGTGGAAATGAAGAGCACTCTGAAATGTTATCTGTCTGGTGCTGAAGGGTTATATCACACACACACACACACACACAGACCACCTTGGGATTCCGGAGGTAATGTCACACGGACAGCCAGTCAGATAAATGTTATCAGTCCTTTCCTCAGAGTCAGTCTGTTTCCTGGGGCGTCCTCTGTTTTATAGCTGCTCTGACGAAATCCCAAACTATTACGATTATCGTGTGTGTGTGTGTGTGTGCGTGCATGAGTTGAGCATTCATGCTAAGAAGCTGGACACGGCAACAGAATGAGGAGTGTGACTCGACAAAAACAGAAACAGAATCATCTTCTGTCTCAGCCTAGAAACCTGCTTAAAAACTCCCATTGAGACTGTGAAGTGTGTGTGTGTGTGTGTGTGTGTGTGTGCTTGTTGTGTTCGTGTGTGTGCTTGTTGTGTTCGTGTGTGTGACGTGCATGCACCTGCAGAAGTCTTTATCCTCTGACGGCAAAGCTTGATCCAAGTCTTCACACAGGGGGCAATCTGTTCTGTCCTCTCTGTTCAAGTAAATATCTGTGTGTGTGTGTGTGTGTGTGTGTGTGTGCATGCGTGTGTGCGTGCGTGCGTGAGTGCATGTGTGTATGAGAGAGAGAGACTTTGCCTGAGATTATCCTTCTCTGTGTCTGATATGTCTGTAGGATACAGTGTATTTGCATATGAGAAACAGCAGGGTTTTTTCCTTCTTTTGTGATTTCTAGCATTATATCCAAGAATTAGGAGTTATTCTTAGGATCAAATTGTTGTGATTTGTATTTAAATATGACTCTTTGAGCACTCAAAACCTTTCAGGGCAAACTGCCTCAATTCTGAAATGAGAGTGCTACAGTTCTTGAATGATAACAACGTCCTTCTGCATTTTCTATCCACCACGACAAAGCTGGAGCGGTTTGGATTGGAAGGCTCAGCATGAGGTGGAGAATGACTCTTGTCCTTCAGGCACATTTATCAAGCTCTCTATAGAATCAGAATGGGGAAAAAATATGTCAATCATGTGCGGGAAAGAAAGAGAAAGGAAGACGGAGATTGACAGACAGAGACAGGCAGAGGTCTGCTTTGATTGCAGGCAGACCTGTCAGTCCCACGAGGCTGAAGGAACGAGGGATTTGTTAGACAGCGTCAGAGGCCGGTGTATATTTTTAATTAGAGGTATCATTGTTCAATTTGTGCTCCTTTCTGAGTAGCAGCATGGAGAGTAGCATCAGCTTGCTTAACAGAATCGTTCTAGATGAGCCAGGCCTGCACAGAGTCAGTCACTGACGATCACCACGCAATGCATGCTGGTTAGATTTATGTTTGACTTGAACCTGACATGTACTGACATCATGCACACATGACAACCTCATCAGATCAAGACTGCCACAGTTTTTTGGAAACCACAGATCACCTGTATGACAATTTAATATTCTACTCTGTCATAATACAGTCATATATATGGGTCTGGGTAGCATTTTTAATAGATCTTAATCAGATGTAACAGAATGCTAGTGTTTCTGTGACTTCCTTAATGAGCTCCAGGCTGTCTTGTCCACTTCACAAGAGAGGCGCAGCTCATCTCGAACAAGCCTAAAGCTGGATCGGCTTTCCTTTTTGGAGTGTGATCACACATAAGAACACAAACACAGATTAATCTCCACTGTGGCCTGTCACTGAAAAATGACATTTGGACCTTTGTCTACTGTGTGTGTGTGTGTGTGTGTGTGTGTGTGTGTGTGCTTGCGTGCATGCATGTGTGTGCATGGATAAAATCAATCAACGCTAAATTGTAAACGGATAGAGATGACAGCAGGAAACTCTACTTTGTTTGTACTGTATTTGTCTTGTATTTGTACTGTATGTCAGATTGGGTTCCTATGGTAACTGTCAAAAATAGCAGCAGTTCAGTATGTCTTATTATTCCACTATGTTTACTCAAGGAGAAGAGTTGGATGAGAAAAGGGGAAAGAAAAGAACACAGAGAGGAAAAATACACAGCAGAAATGAAATGAAAGTTTGATAAGGAGCAAGAAAATAATTGTTTTTTTCCCTCTGATGACAGCAGAAGATTGACAGCTTCCCCTATCCTCATTATTTTGTGTTTGTGTGTGTGTAGCTTGCACTGACACAGAGCTTCACAGTCTGGCTGCAAGACTAAAGGACTGGTTCGGAGTTCTCCACCTCGACGCCAACAGAGACCTCAAATCGTCTGACAGCTTTGACTCCGCCACTGGACGTGAGTACATCCCCCCACATGATGTGTGTGTGTGTGTGTGTGTGTGTGTGTGTGTGTGTGTGTGTGTGTGTGTGTGTGTGGCCACGCTTTCCAGTCCCCATGAGAGTAGCTGCTGACAGCGACCCTGGTCTGTTCTCTGTAATGTCAACATGTCTGAACACATGTCAGCTCTGCCGCCGCACACACTCACATACACTCAGATATCTCAGTGTGATACTTGAAAAATATATAAAAAAAACTAAGTGACCTGGACAGGACATATTCTGCAGTTTCAAAAATGTTCAACTTCAACAATTCCATTACCTGTTTTTTTTTTCTCTCTGTCTCTTTTCTCCTCTAGACTTTGACACCAGCATCTTGCCCATCTGTAAGGACTCACTGGGCTGGATGTTCAACAAGCTTGACATGAACTTTGACCTCCTGCTGGACCAATCAGAGCTGAGTGCCATCTACCTTGACAAGTATGAGCTGTGCATGAAGCCCCTCTTCAACTCATGTGATTCCTTCAAGGACGGCAAACTGTCGAACAACGAGTGGTGCTACTGCTTTCAGAAACCTGAGGGTGAGAGATATTAATAAAAGGGTAATTTGATGGTGTTGGTGTTGAAATAAGAAGCAAGAAGGCATAAAGGAAATGAAGAGTTTATTATTACAAGTGGTAAGAAATGCTCTGATATCAATTATCACATAATGATAATAATGATAATGTAACTAAAAAGGTGAAATAAAGAAAAGCAGAAATTCAGTGAAAACTTAAGTTAATAGAAACCAGTGGGAACATGGAAAGCAAATTTGTCTTAATGTAAGTTTTAATTATCATCCCTATCATTTATAATAGCATAACTTAATTTATAAGATCTGACTTACTTAAGAAAAGTACAAAAATCAGAAAGGTAAACCACTAAAACAAACCACTAATTTTACTTAACTTATTTAAAGTTAGTATTAACGTTAGTAAAACGTTAATTATAATCAGCTGCAAAAATGCAAGAACAAAATATAGCAACACATTTCAGACAATGCAGCTACCAAGGCCAGTTCATAAGAACACTTGAAAGAGTTTTATGAAGAAATTAGTACAAATTTCATGAACAGATTTTTTTATGCACATTGTACCTAATAGGTCTGGAAAAACAAGTCTGAACATCAGGCTAATGGATTCAATGAGTGTGAACTAGTAGATTTTTTTGGGGGGAATGATGAATTTAGATCAAAATTAGAAAATAAAAAACTTCAACTACTTCATTTTTATCTGTGTGAACTGAACTTTGAGCTAGTTCTTGTGAAATGTGACACATGCCCCACTCTGCATTCCTCACAATGGCCACATACTATATACGGTCTTGGTGTAGCATACTAGTTATTAAAAAACAAATGAAAATGTCTGTATTTTTTAAGTGGATAATTGGTCGAGGAGAATACGAAATACATTTAAGCAGACTGAAAATCAATAGTCGATGTGAGGACAGTGGCAATTCAGGAGGATGCATGGAGGAATAAAAGAGTGACGAATATAAGAAATCAATAAGAAGGGTAGGTGTTAAGACAGAGATAGCTGTTTCAGTTGAATGATGCTGATAGAAAAACAAGCTCAATTAATTTCTAAAAGGCTTTTCTTTTGTGGCTGTAGGACTGCCCTGCCAAGCTGAGAAGAGCAGGATCCAAAACCAGAGTCGAAGGAAGAGCCTCATAGGTCAGTCTGCATGATGGACAGCTGTCAGTCACTGACTCCTCAACAAGAAACCAACATGGCCACCTTTAATGCGAACAAACCAGACTCCCTAAAAACTCTATTTCAACTGACTGTGCATGTTTTTGCAGTATATAGCAGTGCATGCTTCAGAAAGCTTCTTGACCTTTGAAAGAACATACACATGCAGAATATTTTTGGTTTGATCAAAGTGGCAGGAGTGTGGGCTAGTTTATTTTTAAAGCATGAAAAATTAGGGAAACTAGCTGATTAATACACAAGTAAAACATAAGAGATCTATTCATTTGATGCATGTCAAGGAGTATAACCAGACTATACTAAAACTCCATGTTTTGTATCAACTGAGTATTCATTCTCACACTTCTGTACACGAAAATTGTCTGCCATGTTAACCAGTTTGGGTTGGGCACGCTACATTGATATCAGAATTCAGTCATTTGAAAAATCTGGAGGGAAGTCTAGTCACAGTTTCAGCCATGCCAACAGTAAAAGGAACAAACATCAAAGTGTATCATCCTAAATTGATGATCACAAAAAGAAAAAGAATAACATAACACTCTATGTGATGCAGGACGCACTGCCCTGGGGTGAAACACAAAGTTTTTTGGCGTTCCTGTGAACAAATACACACAGAAGCATGAAAAATTAAATCTCTTTTCAACAGTTTCAAGCACAGAAAGTGAATCAGTGGCATTAAGCATACAGTACACACACACACTATAAAGCACATCCTGACATTTTGTACACATGTCGTCTGTCCCCTCCGGGCAGATCGTTCAGTGTTCAAGCTCACAACAAAACAGCTTGAAAAATGAGCTTGGGGTGGGTCAAATGAAGGTAACAGAACTAGGTGTGTGTGTGTGTGTGTGTGTGTGTGTGTGTGTGTGTGCGTGTGTAGCTGGCGTGTGCGTGTTATTGAAAGTGACTGCTTCCCTTTAAGCAGGATGTATGGTTGTTGTCCTGCAACCTTCACAGCAGTAATTGATTGTTGATCTCCCTCTGTGAATACACAAGAACTTTGGTCACAACTACAGGACACGCACCCTGCTCTATTTCTGTCAGTTTAATGTTCTCCACCCTTTCGGCCCTTTTCATATCGCTATTTACTCTCTTCCGCTAACCTTTTCCCCTCCTTCCCGCCTTTCTTTCCTTCCTGTCTTTAGGCTCTTATATTCCCCGTTGTACTGAGGAGGGCTACTTCAAACCCACCCAGTGTCACGGCAGCACCGGACAGTGTTGGTGCGTGGACAAATATGGCAACGAGATCGCTGGCTCCAGAAAACAAGGCAACCCCAACTGCGGTAAGAACACAACACGTGCGTGCATGCACACACACACGCACAGGATGCACCAGCACATGCACTCACCCACATGTTTATTGGCTCCCAATAAAATGCCTAGCTGCCTTTCAAAGGTAATGCTTTGATCCAGGTGGACTGCTGTGTGTCTCCCTTTTATCTGCCTTTTTATAAACTTGCAGCTAGAGACAAGAAATACTGCAGAGCTTCTCTTTAAAACATACCACAAAACACGAACAGCACCACAATTCCAACATTGTTACTTTTTTTTTTTTTTGCTTTGTATCTCTCCCTGGCTCTCTTTACCATCACCGGTATCTACGCATCAGTGATCATTTAGGAAATAGATAAATAGATAACATTAGACATGCCTCTGGAGCCAGCCGGGCTGGTTTACCATCAGTCATATGTCTGATTCTATCTGCCTCTGATATTCTGCGCATGTAGCCTTGATAAAACACCAGCGTCTTGCAAGTCAAGTAGAAAAAATCTGTCACACTTGTCAGCAGAGAGCAGTGTCAAGAGATTTGTTATAAACATGAATTTGTAGCAGTGACTGTGTTGCACCTTTTAAAGGGGAATAAACGCTTAAACTGCAGGCTGATGTTGGCTTCCAAGAAGATGCATTCAGATAAAGAATACTATAATTAAGTGCTTTGATGTGTCAATGTCATAGTTAACACGCCAGTGGTGGAAATTCAAACGGAATGGTCAAGGAGCCAATAGAAGCACTTTGCCTCAAATCAATGGCTGAGGGATTTTATTGTGAGAAAAAAAGAACAATAATTAGCAAGAAAGAATCCAGGCAGATATACTGATTACCAATCAAACAGCAAACTCACAGTCACAGATTACAGCTCACTCGAATGCCAGTCTAGTCCAAAGCCAGTAATTGCAGCTTCCAATATTGATGAGGTGTCTCTCTGGTGTCACACACACACACACACACACACACACTGACAGCAGCAGTCCTTTGTCTCTGGTCTAACAAGCTCATCTAACTCTGGCTGAGTGGCCTCAGGCTGGAGCAGCTTGGAGTTCTCCCATTCGGCCTTGCATAGCAAAATCAGGTAGCAATGCAGCAGCTCTTCGCTCGATAGTCTAAACACAAGGACGGCAAACTGATTTTAACACTGTAAGTGCCACTCAAACAGAGTACACTTGTACCCAGATGTACACAGGCTGTTTTGAACGCAACTCAGAAGGATTTTGAGGTCCCAGTTTCACAAAATGCTGGAGGCAGCAGCTGAGATAATGACTTCTGTTCACACTGTAGCTTCACAGAATGCAACATTAGTGCCAAATACATTTGTTTGACATCAGAATTTTTGCAGGTGTAACATCGCTGAAGCTGCAGTTGAACAACACCCATTGTGTTGTTTTGAGTGGAGGCATGATGGATGGAAGGCTTGTGTTAACTGCTTCATCTCTTCTGTGCCATTTATTGTCTGGACTGGAAAACAAAATATTTTTACTGGTCAGTCATGACTAAATTAATGTAGTTGGCTTGTCACATTTAGCTCCAACCAGTGCTGTGTCTCGGTCTAATACACAAAGTAGTCTGTGATACCAGTGTTGAGAAATGCATTGAGGAAACCTTTAAAATTAAATTATTTGACTCCAACAGTAAATCATCTTACCAATTCTCTGCGCCGATCGTTTGATGGGGAATGATGAGCAGGAGACGTCCAAGTTCTCAGTTTAACATAATTTTATTACAATACGTGAAGAAATGTGCAGTTACAGAGTCTCTGGGTTCAAACATCACTTACCTGATTTACATGATTAACGCGGATCAGTGCATGAAGTCTGGACCCCCCTTCTGTCCCTCCAACCCTTTTTTATAACCTAACAATGTTTTACTAAGGATGTGGGTAGAACTCTCCAGAAGGTGCGTCCCTCTCGAAACCGTCGATTCGTCAGTTTTAATCAGTATTGTGGACACGTCATGTCACCAAGCACAGAAGACAGTTATCTCTTCTGCTCAGCACAACATGTCCGTGACCTGACCTGTTACCAAAACATTCAACACAACCTCCTGCCTTGTTATGACTTGCATAGATATTAG